>NW_008710370.1:3321659-3330356 GCF_000327385.1 Lottia gigantea
TGTGAATGTAGTAAACCCCTTTACACACGATCTGTTACCATAGACTGCCATGTTAAATCGACATTATTTATATATCCACAGGCGGAAAAAGAAATTTAATGTTTTGCGCATGCGCTCATATTTTGAGGTTTTAAAATTAACCTTGATTTTCCTAATCAAAAATCAATAATATATTATACCTGTACAAGAATATAGTACAAGACCTGAAGAAATGACCTAAACATAAATAGAGCCCGTGTCTCTGAATGTTAAACAGGACCATGTTCTCGTGTATTGGACCTAATTCTGACCCATCATATAAAGTAAAGGGTTTATTTTTCGCCTTTTATTATCATCTATTGAAATTGCTCTAACGCTTCTATTATAATACGTACAACTTACCAATATTACAGGTCAGACAATTTCGAGACACAAATAGTTGGACTCTAGTTGTTTTAATTGATTTCAGGAGCATTTTAACGTTTCATTTTATTTTGTCACAAAATATTTCTTTTTATTGAGGCCAGAAAACTGTGATGTCTGTGCAAGCGGTAACAGGTCTGTTTCTTTCTATTTTCACTGAATGACAAGATAGAACATCTAGGTCACATCTGCACAAAAAAAATAGTTCTAATATATTTATACCCATACCTCTTTTCTCGATCCTTAGTTCTTTAGAGTAGGTTATTGTCCGATACACCTACACTTTTCGTGATACACCTCCGCTTTTGGCAATACACCTACACCAAAATTTATGTGAATTATATGCCGCTGAGTATCTGAAATCCAAATCCAAAGATGGCGGCATAGAACAACAGTTAATTCATAATGTTTATTCAAAAGTTTCTTCATTGTCTGTCTTTAAACATAATGTTCTATTTACTGATAAATACAAACAATGCACTGTAAACACAAAATATATGTACATAGTATAAATTTGTATAATTTCAATGTTCAATGTACTATTACCGCTATTCGAGATTAACAATATTAAAACTTAGAACGATGTTATTTGAGAATGATATTTTAAATTTTATTTGCATTTGAATATCTTTTGGTTGATAGACATTTAAGGTTTGTGGAGTTTACATTATACACACTTCTTTCCTCAAAGAAATATCAAAAAATAATCTTGAAGATTTTGAAAAAATCTGTGAAATACGTTTCTAAATTATAATTTTTTCATTGATTCACACCCTAAAACATCTAAGGCCATCTTTAAACTTTGTAGTCATGAATGACTATAAATACATTACTGTTTGCTTCAATCCTCCTTCTCTAGATAATTTTCCACAAAATTCAGTATATTCCCCACGATAATGCTTGCAGAAAACATAAGCATATTACTGGGTTGACCAAATACTATTAATCCAATGTGTATATTCCTGGAGAAACAAGCAGCAAAAAAGCCTTATCCGGTCTTCTGATTTCCATATCACATGGTAAAGTAATATTTCCTGTTTCTGGTATATAGATAAGAGATAAAATAAGATCAGATTCGTGTCGAACTCTTCCACAAATGGTGTTGAGATCTGTTAATGAAATGTTCTTTGAACTCATTGGTTCACCCATTATTAGTAGCCAATCAAAACATCGATAGAAATCTGCACCTGCCTTTCAGGTCATGAAATTCAGCGTTAATACATATCAATTGATAATTGTTAGTTCAAGTTGTATGGGGCGATTTCACAAATTTTCAAATTATTTTCTTTCAAATTTATTAAATTATCACCCGTATTTAATTCTCGAATTAGATTGATGTTTTAAGTCAGTTATATACATGGTTTCCTCGGTGTATAGGCTGCTACACCTACTCTTTTTCGAGTGAGATTCTCAATAGTAGTAAAGATAGCTTGCGAGGCATACGCCCACTGGCAGCTGTCAGAAATGATAAAACAGTCTTTAGTGACTAAAGTACGAATTTTCTCATATTGAAGAAATGTTATTAGTTTGAATTCAATTACATATATATGCCAGTTATTTATGCTGAGTAATTCCACAAATTTAAAATCAATATCATTAACCCAAATAAAACAAACAATTAAATCACACAGCTCTAATCAAAGGCAAAAAACAACTTTTGACGCGTGTTTACAAAGTCAAGGGCAATAACTCAAAAACCGTTCATCAACAATGCGTCAATTAAGAACTTGTCCGAGATCTTATCAATTCCATTGATCACACCCATTTTCATCAAAATCGGTTGAAAACTGTAGCTTCTATTGTGCTCAAAAAAAAATTTTAAAGCGTTATACAAAGTCAAGGGCAGTAACTCCGAAAGCGTTCATTGAAAATGTCTTAAGTTAGAACTTGTCCGAGATCTTATCAATTCCAATGATCATAACAAGTTTGATCAAATTTGGTTGAAAACTGTAGCTTCTATAGTGCTCACAAACACATTTTGACGCGTTTTTACAAAGTCAAGGGCAGTAACTCAAAAACCGTTCAGCGAAAATGCGTCAAGTTAAAACTTGTCCCAGATCTTATCAATTCCAATGAACACACCAAGTTTCATCAGAATCGGTTGAAAACTGTAGCTTCATGCCTGCTCACTAACTATTTTTTAAAAATTTCGACGCATTTTAACAAAGCCAAGGGCAATAACTCAAAAACCATTCATCGCAAATGCGTCAAGTTAGAACTTGTCCGATATCTTATCAATTCCAATGATTATGCCAAGTTTCATCAGAATCGGATATTTGTCGATTTGAATTTTCTATAAAATCGTTTTTTCCAGGTTTCTGGAATGTCTATTCTTTGATGAGAGATCTTCCGAGTTTTTAATTCTTCGATAAGAAGTTGATCTATCACGGCGAACTCGTTTTCCGCCAGAAGCAGCTTTCATGGAACTGGTAGCATTTACGGCATATTGGAATAATTCGTCTGCAGATGTTGGTGAAATCGGGGGAGTAACCAGAGCAAATTCAATATTCTTTAGCTGTTTTCTTTTTAGTCTGGATTCACTATTTTTCTTTCTCCAGTTAGATCGAGTTGGCTTTGCTCTCTTGGATCCTGCTCTTCTATTGTCTTAATTTTCTTCTTATATATCTTGTTCGTTCTTTTGATATACGGCGTGTCTCACCGGATAACTCTTGATTTTTTCAATTTATCTTTTATCTGTATCTTTGTCTTTCCCATTGAATTTTTCAACCCGGTTTCCCCCTGTCAGTGATGCAGGTAAGAGGGGCTGACATGGAAAAAGCGTCTAGTCGTTCGGATGGGACAATAAACCGAGGCCCCGTGTGCTACAGGCTGTGCACGTTACAGATCCCTCGACAGTAGGAAATCGAAAAAGAGCAGGCCAATGCCGCTGTCCTGGCAAAATTTCCCTCATCGCACCCTGCATGGCGTTGCCCGTCTTCATTAGCCCACATGGTGCAGAAAAGTAGGACGTAAAACTCCATTCATTTCATTTTCATTTCATTTCATTTTCCCATTGAATCTTAAATCAATAATTAGACCCATTGTAGACAATCTTATCAAATCGGAATCAATATGAATAACTTTGGCACTAATACGGTCACTACCACGCTACACTGTCACTTCCGCGATCGGTATGCCTAGCGGTAGTGACATTCGCGGTAATGACATTCTGACATTTTCGGACTAACAGCATCTCTCCTAATAAACATAGGCTTACGGGTGTCTGTGGTCTTTCGTAATGGGGTTAAATTTTATTTTATAGTAATATGGGGCATCTATGGTGTTCGCGGAATTGACGGACAATAAACATACTTACAAACTTCAGTTTTTAAAAATCTATTTTCTCCGAAAGTGTAATAGTTGAGAGTTGTCTCCCGATTTCATAATTTGTAATTTACGTTCGCGGTGGTGACTTAATTTCGATGGACAGATTTGTGATAAAAGACCTGTTGTGAAAATTGACTTTTGATTTACTGTAAAACATTAAGAAAAGATAACTGATTTTATTTCATATGCTTTAGAGCTAAACATATTTTTAAAATCGGAATTGGAGGATGGGCATTCAAAAAAACGACACCCTACCGTCTTACGGCAGATTAAAAAAAAATAAAGTGTACCACTTGTGCCCCTATTTACCATTATTTAGATCTTCAATTTGAACCCCAAATTAAATTTTAAATAATGAATATATCTTTGATGGTGTTATAAAAAGTGTTTAAAAGATAGTTAAGGTGTCTGTAAATTAACTGATTTGAATTTAGTAGGCCTAATCATATTTATACAGAAATAATAATTTGGTGTGCATCCCTTCTGCTTATATTAGAGACAAATAATTTCATCTAAAAATTATTTCACAGCAACTAATATAGTTTTAACATGATATTAGATTGTTTTAGAGAAGAAAGATCAATAAAAATCTACATGAAAATTGGTTTTATGACAAGTCAAATGTCCACCAAATTCAAAGACGGACAGACATGTTGAGTTTTATTTACTTTCGTCGCATCATTTCACAATCTTAAACAACACTTTTTGCCTTATTATTAAGGCGCTGGTTCAGAGAGAAAAAGAATATTATTTAAAAAAAAAATGGACTTCAAAGCTGGAACTTTTTTCAAATTTCAAGAATTGGTGTTATGTTACATGTGGACGGACTTATTTACATAAATGTAACACGCATAACATATTTTACAGTCTGAATAACTTGCGAAATAACTTCAGCTTTTGTGATTATATTAAATTGTACAAATTGTATTCAATAAATCCATAACTCTATTTTCAAAATTATTGAGTTATAACTTTTTTTCAAAACATTGAAAACTATTTTCCCAAATATTGAGTTATGTGTTGTGTGTTATAAATTTCATTAACAATAATATGTAAAGCCTAACTAGTATCATTTCTCCAGAAAGGAATAAACTACATAGGAATAGCAAAAAGTAAGTGTGCTACACTAACCCCATTTTACGCGATTAGACAGTGTAATTGCCATTCCTTTTGCCGTTGCTTATGTTACATTTGGACGGATCCAAATGATAAAAATTTGCAATCATCACTCTTATTTTAACCACAGAATTTACATCAATATTTGTTTTAGCTTGAAAGTTTATCATTCCATTTCTAAAAGGCATGGTCATGGGGATATATAAGTAAACAATTTGTAGAACAAGTAATCTTTATATATAAGCTGATATAACATGAAATTTTCAAATTTTTGAACAAACAAGTAACAAGTAACAAAGTCCAACAGAAAGGAAGCTGGGTCAGTTGTGGTTTATGATGGTGTAAACCAGGGCTGGGCGATATATACCAATCACAATAATATACAGTTATAGATTTGCACCATTCAATTTTCCAATCAGATGTCTGTGGTTCCTGCAATTGCCCTAAAAGTAAGTGAATTATGACAAATCATAAAGTCCTTACTTGTGTGATATTTTTCATCATCAAACATTTGTATTGGAGCTGCAGGAACCACAGAAGTCGGAATGAAAATTGGAATGGTGCAAATAGATGAAATTGATCAGTTTTCCCCCCACACATATACTTTTTTTTTTCGAAAATCTCTTTACAATCCCTTTAAAAAGGGTATCAACCTGAACCAATATGCTCCAGGCCTATTCTTACCAAAATAAAACCACTTTCACGGAGGGGAACTCATAGTAAACACGAGTTCCACAAAGAGAAAGTTCGGGTGGTTTTATTTTGGCAAGAATATCACTCTGATTAATAAGGTAGTCTGCTTCATTGTCCAACCATAAAGTCCTGCTCTTCTTCTCATAATATCTGACTGATAGTGGATTATCTGAAGTAATCTAAAAAAAAAAAAAACACATTTACATATATAAACATTTGATTAGGAATATACAATAAATTTTTATCAATGAGATTCATTTCATCTCAGGTTTTCACTAATAATCAAATCCAGCGTCAAAACAACTAGAGCAAGCTTTTTCATGGACCGCATTTCCCAATAAACATAAAAACACAGTAACGAAACAATTCAATTATAAACAGGCAACAACATAAAAAACCTAAAAGCAATTGAACATTTAGGTTTTAACAAAAGGTAGATCTTAAAACAGCTGGAAGGGGGTCATTTACATCCTTCACCAATACATAATCTCCACAGGAATAACTTTAAATATTACAATATCGTTGAGCCTTTTTACTTGCAGGTTGTAACAATATGTTATTTTTAATCCAACAAATGGTTTGATAAAATAATTGACTCCATTATAACCATGCAAACAAACAGGAACAATATTACTTTAAGTATTCTGAGCCGAATTGCCTATCCATATAAATATTAATACTAAATGGTATTTCTCAAATCAAACTAATATAATAAGCTTACCGAATATCTTCCTCTTGAAATTCGATGTTTGACAAGATTAGGCATTTGTTCTTCACTACATGTTAAATCTGGCAAAATATCTTAAATTCAAAAATGACACATTTGTAAATTCAAAACAAAACTATATGGTCATCGGTTTAGGTCATTGAAAATGGAAAATTTCTTATTTCTTCCTTCCAATTATGTGCATAATCTATTTAACAGCAATGGCATTGTGGTCCAGGTCAGACATAAACCTACTCTTCTAAACACCTGAAACCAAATTTATCTATGAAATTATTTCTCATTTCTGATTGAAGTGCTTTATTGGATGTCATATTTGTTTCGCAGTTTGGAACAGAACATTACATAAAAAACAAATGCAATTGATAGCCATACATACCATCAATAGCACTGAACGAACAATTTGTGGGTAACTCATCATTTTCATTTAACATGTCTGCAACCACACCAACAATAGATACGTAAAATTTTTAATTATCGATTGTTTTCGGCGTCACTGTTTAATAACTTAGTTTAGCTGTGCCATAACTTAAATTGAAAATATTGGATACAAAACTAAAATGGTCTATTTAAATTAACTAGCCCATTTTATACTGAGATATGAACTACACATATCTTACTGTCAGCTAAAGAACTATCTAGGAAATCTATCCCACCATCTTCCACATCCATTTCTTCTGAATCCCCTACAACCTCTACTTCACATTGTTTTTTGATGAGTGTTCTTTTATTAAATTCACCAACATAGTTTATATTTATGCCGATTTCATCATTGTCTATTCTCCAATATTTGCAGAAACAAGACAACTCACGAACCAATAAATCATATGGTGCAGTTGGGATATTCTTTGCCTGGTGAATCTTTCTACAGCCATTAAGAGTTTACACATCTGTATAAGGTCTGTCCCGATTTATGTCCCCTGTTGCCACAAAAGCAAATGTTCGCTTTGTTAACTCTTCATTCACTACCAGGTTTCTTTTCACACCAGTCGAACAGCTCCCTAGCTCCTAGAATTATGATTTGTCGCCCAATTATTGCTCGGTCAACCAAACGATTAAGAACACCTGTCTTCCCATCAGCTTCTCCTTTCCCATGTTTACTTCCATAAAATGTCGATCAATCGAACACATTGAAATGCTCAAGTCTGTAAAAGACTTACTACCCTTGTATTGGGCACTACACCCATCACTGAAAATAACCTGTTTCTGTACATATACACCATTTCTTCTCAGATGAGATTCTGCCACATTCAAAAAACTTTTTACAGCATGGTGGTCATAGTTGCGGTCGTCAGAAATTATTATGAGAACATCCCTAACAAGTTCATGAAGGTCTTTGTCCTTGTAGTACATGACAATTGGATAAATAGTGATTTGAGCTTGACCAAAGAATGCTTTTTTTTTTATCTCATCTTGATAAAACACACTACGATTTTTTGGCAAAGTCAACAACAAGCAATACCCAAACATTTGGTAAATCTTTTTTTATGTTTTCGTATTGTTTATATTGCCACTGAGCATTAAAAACATGGCGAATATAATAGGTTTGCAGACATCAACCACCATCTCCTGAATTACAGTTAATAATTATAATAATAATAAAATCTTTAATGACAAGGGTGAAAATTAGGCCAAAGGCCTCTTTACAATTTTGCCCGGTAGTCAGGGGTTGGGTTTTTGTCACCAGTTTGTCTTCTAATCACTTTTGAACCATCAGGCTTTTTAAGGGGTTTTCTTTTCCAGTGATTCCAGGATACAAGCTTATCAAAATCTTTATCAATAATTGATTTATAATAATTTTTGATAGTCTTATCATAGTCCTATCACTCGGAACGAAACGATTTAAACAAAGCAGTTTGTACTTTATGTTAACACAATAGACGCAGAGACAATATTCTTTTTGACTCACAGGACTTAAACGCACATTCTTTGGCCGCAACATTGAAAATTTTGTATATCCTATTTTGGTATTTGGAAAATCAGCAACAAATAGGTCAAAAGCGGCCTTTAGACACACCTGCATGGCAAATGCTGGACCCGCCTTTGTGGCGAATCTTTTACTTGGAAGTTGCCTTGATATATGTAATCTTTTATAAAAACTACTTACATGATCCTGTAATTGTTTACGATTAATTTTTTCACTTTCACTGAGTTTCTTTCTAATGCGTTTTTTTATGGTTTTTCGATTCAGTCCTAAAGTTTTTGACAATTGTCTTTGACTTAAGTATTTGCTCAAAATTTTGCCTTTTTGGCAGATATATCCATTTCGCCAAACAAACTTTTGAACTGTTTTACAGGTACAGGTACATGTATCTGTTTTCTTTTTTTTATGTGACACATGATCTTGATTTACTTCACAACCTTTAAGATGTACCCCAGACCTCTTCTGTCTTTTTCTTTTTCTAACTTTTTCTCTTATCCTTCTTCGTTTGTGC
>NW_008710370.1:3330406-3338350 GCF_000327385.1 Lottia gigantea
TCATTATTATGGATTAGAATAGCTAAAAAATTCCAGGTTCTGAGACAAAAATTTGATTAGTCGAATAGTTAGTGAACATATCCCTTTAAATTTGTTAGTGTTTTGACTGGCTACCAGTTTAGGTACGCGTAAATGTCGGACGTGTATCATTATATTTTGTTAATGTTGTGATAAAAGGTTGTAATATTATTCGTAATTATTATACGGTGCTAAGTTTCAATGTTGGCTATTAATAGACCCACTTGTTCAGTTCTTAAGGTCTTGCTGACAAATTTCCCAAACGGAAAAGATGATATTTTGCTTTTTATGTCCAGTCTTGATATAGGTGCAATTTGTTTTGAGTATTAATCGAGACTAAACACGTTTTAATGGTTTAGAGACAGTGGGCACTGCTACGGAATTTGGAAATTTTGTTTTGTAGTGCGGAATTTTGATGTGTTTCGTTGCTCCAGAGTATATTCTTGGACGATTGAGAGGTAGGTCTTGATTAACGTTGTACATCAATATATATATAAGGTTGGGTTATTTGCTAAGGTCTGCCAAGGTAAATTTTTATTTTACTTGAAAATCAAAATGGCGAATTCGAGTTGAAACGCCCCGTTCGACCTTGTTTTTTTTTTAAAACCAGGTTGGTGGGGGTAGGCCTGTTCTTTAGGCGTAAGGAAAGTATTTAGTTAGTTTTTGATTAAATACAGATGACATTTTAATGCAAATTGTATTAAATTTACATGGTTTTATATTGTTGATATTACAGTAGGCCTAAGGACGATGCGACCATCTTTGTTTGTGGGGCGATTTGACTCTGCTGTGTGTTTTTGGCGGTTTTTGTAAAATCGGTCATGGAATAATTTTTTTTTTCTTCAGGTTGTGACATTTCAACTATATTGTACAGTTTAAATTGGTAAGTAATATTCATACCCTATTAAGGTTTTTTTGTTTGGACTCAAGTTTGAACCGGTTTATACTCGTTTTAGATAATATTTCGCTTATTAATTTGTTTTGAATTACCCCCCTTTGAGTAGTTCTTCTTTGGAGATTTATAATGTGTACTTTTCCCGTTTGCTGTTGGAGATTTTATCAAACATTTATTAAAAAAGAAGATTGTCAGAAAACAAAACAATAAATGTGATTATTTACATTGATGAGGATTAAGAAATTTATGCTGTTTTGAAATTATGAATATTTCAAATATATGTTCACTGTTGATTATCTGATGGAAGTTTGATTTGAAGAAGCCTCATAATTAATACTATTAATAGTAAACAAATGAATAATAGCCTATCAGAGACCATATTGATAGGCATAAGAATTGTTGAATATTAAATCATTTATTATATTATAGACCTTATTCATGCCTCGTTTTTACCTCTTAGAAACCGAGGTTTATAACGCAAATGACGTCAACCCATTCATAAAATACGACGTCAAATGGATGAAAAGGAATATTACGTCACTAATCACCCTATGAACAGTGAGAAAATGGGTTAAAACTGCCTTTTTCGGCTCCTTTCTGAGAAATATGTGGAAACACACTTCATTTGAAATTCTTCTTAAATAGCGTAATTAATTCCGATTTTAACGATGTAAAATTTGAGTACTTTCAAGCTAGTTGAATTGAAGAAGGAGGCGTTAAAGACCTCAAGGTGTTGATTTTTCAGCAGTGGCAAGACACTGCTTTTGTTTGTTGTCGTTAGGGGCCTATATGAATCCAAGATGGCCGATGCGTGACTAAGGTCTATATACTTCGTGTTTTGTATTGCAAACTTTAAATCAGTTTATGTCGCTGTTACTAAACTATTGTTATTTTTTTCAGGGTAAGTTTAACATGAATTAAAATAAAAGAAGTTAAATGAAGTTTATTAGCTGTTGATATCTAATGGGGACATGAAAACCAGATTCACCAAATAGTCTTTACAGTTGTGTAGGGCTGGGTATCATTTACCAGATTGAGATCGATTATGGAAGGCAGGTTACCGATCAATAACTGATTAATAATCGAAATATTTTAATTGGAAATCATCTAATCTTCATCTGTTGGTGTAAATTTTTGTACTTGAATGTTTGTAATTTATCAATATCTTGTATAGAAGCCAAATGAATCTGAAGTAATTTTTGTATGATTATCGTGATATAATGGGTCTTGGCTTCCCTAATATGCGTGTAGCAGATAACATTACAAGGAAATCTGACTATGAATTTTAATTGATTATGAAATTTGATAATCAATAATCGAAATAAATAATTTGTATTGTCGATAAACGATTATTTCAATTATTAGACCCAGCCCAACAGTTGTGCATTACTATCTGTCACTGTCAGTACAACATGAAGTTAGAATAATGATTAAAATATTCACAACTTGTATTTTATGTCATTTTGAGAAAATACTTCTAGAAATAGAAATTTTAATATTTTAGTCTTAGTTATTGATTGTGAAATTTGATGATCTAAATAAAGATTTAATAGTGTTGATAATTATTTATTTTGCCCAGACCTATATCCCCTGTAAAGATCCACTTTAATGTTTGTTAAGCTTTGAACACTATTACTGATTAACTTAAAGAGTAAAAAAATAAATAACACCATAACGTGCAAAGGGTTGGTAAAACGTCGATACAAAGAATAAATATAGCTACACTATCAGTCCCATAGTGAAGCTATATTTATTCTTTGTATCGACGTTTTACCTACCCTTTGCACGTTATGGTGTTATTTATTTTTTTACTTCCTTACAAGTCGATTCGTCATTTTGTTTTTTTATTAACTTAAAGAGGACAGAGCTGGATTTTCAGGTGTTTGATATATATAAATAGTCTTCAGAAGTACTAAAACTGTAAAAAAAAATCACATATGCTAGAAATGTTTTTTGTCTTTCAAGGTTATCATGTCTTTGATAATTAGGAAACCGGAATGAACATGTCTTGTTTATTATGAAAATGAAAATACATTTATAAAAGAAATGTGTAATTAAGGGATGTACTGGATCATTACAAATAAGATTTGCTTGTGAAGCTAAAAGATTCTACAAGTTTGATTTGCCTTTGCTCAAATTATATATTATATAAATTAATGAGAGAAGAAAAGAAGTTGATGTGCATGATATCAATATTCAACTAATTTTCACATAACAATTTCATTACAAGCATTTGATACTAAGGGACAGATGAAGCTACAAAAATTTGGAAATTAATATTTGTTGAGTTTTGATCTGATTTTTATTTTATTTCAATGAGTGTATCCCCTTGACTTAACCAACATACATTGAAATGAACTTGTGAATTCTATAAGTTTTTGATTTGATTTGGATAGTATGTGTGTATTGTTGAGATCTTGGTTGCTGATGAAATCCATGCCATTTTGATGAAAGGTTGAGTCAGCAAAGATATGATAAATTAGGTTTTGTTGGAATTTGATGGCCATGATTTCACAACAAGAACTTTCTGTTGAGAAAATAGTGCATTTAAATTTGGGCATTTGCTAGATAATTGATTTGCAGACTTATAAAGTCATATGTAAAATGTTGATTTTATTTGCAGGTTGTTTGAGAAGAAAAAGAAGAAACAGATATTTAGGGGGACTGATCCACCCCTATCTGAAGCGATCTAATCTAGTGAAAACTAGCCACACTTAGAGAAATCTAACTGCATTTAAACAAATTAGAGAAATCTAACCACATTTAAAGCACCTTTTATTTGCTGGCCTAAGACAAAGCACCTATCATTTGCTAACTTAAAGTATTAGATTGAAAAATCTAAAACGCATCTAGTGAAAACTAGCCACACTTAGAGAAATCTAACTGCATTTAAACAAATTAGAGAAATCTAACCACATTTAAAGCACCTTTTATTTGCTGGCCTAAGAAAAAGCACCTATCATTTGCTAACTTAAAATATTATCACCTTAAAGTTGAAAAAATACAATTGCAAGTTTCAAGCTTCAATCGCACCAATAGAAAACAGAGATAGAAAGAAATCCAGTACATGGTGTAAAGGTATTTATCTTGTTGAAACACTTGTTTAAAACTTTGAAATTTAATTAATCAGAAAAACAACATGGGTCGTCCAAAGAAAGTTAAAGCAGCCCGTAGCACTAATTTTAGTAAGAAGAAAGTAACTACCTATGATTTAGATAACCAAAATATAACTGAGGAAGAGTTTATTTCAAAGTTGTATTCTGATTCTATAGAAATTCCAAATGAAAAGCTACCTAATGAGGTAATAAATGTTTTGTTTGATGACGAAAAAAACAAATGCAAGTTAAACATGAGTTACGGCACAAGAAAAGAAAAGATTCTTGAAAGGAAATGTACTATAGGTAATTTTCACCAAGGGGATGAGCGTTTTGGATATTTTTCGGGAAAGCAGTGTGTATGTAATAGTCTTTTGTGCATTATTTACAGGAAAATTATGAACGTAAGATTGTGGACTAGTTCTACACTTGACAAAATCCTATACCTAGGAAATGAATATTATAGATTACTTCAATCTCAACCTAATATACAACACAATTATATTATGGTAAGTGAATTAATAAGAACTGTTGAAGTTGAAGGTAAATTCTTTCAATTAGAAATAAGTGATAATGCAGAAGTTGGAATTATAGATGCTAACAATAATGTTGCTCAAGGTTTGTACGAAAGTTTTCAATCGTGTCTGAGAACATACGAGTCTTGTTTTGTGACTTTTAATAGAAGTACTTTTGCTATAATGAAACATGATGATGGTTATTTTGTATTTGACTCGCATTCAAGAAACAATTCTGGGTTATTATCAGAAGATGGTTGCAGCATTCTATTAGAATATAATGATATTAATGATTTATATGTGCATTGTTTGAACTTAAGTGTCTCAATGAAATTGAATAGGTTAGAGCAATTTGAAATAACTGGTATTAATGTTAGGATGGTTAATGATGCCACAAAGGAAGTGAGTAACTCTGTTGATGATTGTGAAATTATGCAAGTTGATGATCAAATTGAATCAGGCAGTCAATTAATTGATAATGAGAGTGATGAGAGAATTATAACTAATGTAGAATGTAATGAATTTATATTTACCCCACTTAGATTACAAAAAAGAAGAGAGTTATGCAAAATGATAAATTTACCAATTAACAACTTAAAGAATGTTGATGTGGCTGATGTTTGTAACTTAAAGAAACCTACTGAAATAACTTCAATACAAGGAGACGGTAATTGTTTGTTCAGAAGTATATCATTTGTTCTTTCTTTATCTGAAAAAAGTCATAGAAAAGTACGACGTGCTATAATGAATCATATAGAATCGAAAGCTGATTTATTCACACCTTTGTTAAGAGAGCAGTATAAATCTATTAGTGACTATATTAAAAGATCTAGAATGAGAATGCAAGGAACATGGGGTACAGAATTTGAAATATTGGCAGCTTGTGATTTATTACAAACAGATATTTATATTTTTACTAATAATAAATGGTTGAAATATCCTGTATTACAGATTAACAATAGTTATACACCTGAGGCTATTTATCTTCACCATAGAGATGAGAATCATTATGAAGTGGTTGAAAATGTTGAGAGAAGTGAACCTATTATAGTTATTGATGATAATGTAGATACACAACTATCAGGTAAAAGAAAACATTTTAAAAAGAAACGAGGTAGTAGATGGAAACCTAATAAAAAGCGAACCATTTATTTTCAAGACTATAATTTAGTAAAGAAGGAACTAAATTCTGGACAAAAAGTCAGATTAAATTTTAAACTTGCATTTAGAACCAAAAAAGAAACTAATAGTTTGAATAAAAGGAGGAGAAAACAATATCAGATTAGTTATATTAAAGCTCATTTAAAAAGAAAATATACAAATCAATTAAAGTCTATACTACATACTCAATATGAAACAATACTAAAACCAAAACTTGAAGACAAATATCAAAATGTATTGAAACCAAAACTTGAAGACAAATATCAGAATGTATTGAAACCAAAACTTGAAGACAAATATCAGAATGTATTGAAACCAAAACTTGAAGACAAATATCAGAATGTATTAAAACCAAAACTTGAAGACAAATATCAAAATGTATTGAAACCAAAACTTGAAGACAAATATCAAAATGTATTGAAACCAAAACTTGAAGACAAATATCAAAATGTATTGAAACCAAAACTTGAAGACAAATATAAACCAAAACTTGAAGACAAATATCAAACAATCTTGAAACCAAAGCTAAAGAACAAATATCAAACAATCTTAAAACCAAAGCTAAACGTTAAATATCAAAAAGTCTTAAAATGGGAATTAAAATGTAAATATATAGATGAAATAAAGTTAAAACTGAAGCAAAGGTATATGAATGAATTAAGAATTAAGATTTTGACTAAATATAGAAATATGTATAGAACTAATTTACAGTATAGAAATAAACAAAAACAGAAATCTAGTAATAAATATCACCAGAATACTAATTATAGAGTCAAAGTAAACAAACTGAGAAATAAAAGACGAATTACCAAAAGAAAAATGAGTAGTATTGATACAGTTATTAATCAATTTAAGATAGACAGTTCTGAAGGTCCTATTTATGTGTGTTCTGTTTGTAATAGATTATTGTTTAAAAATCAAGTTAAAGAGTGTCAAGAAGAACTTTATGAAAAGAAAAGTAAAATAGTAGAAAGATTATCAAAGAAATGTATAACTAAAACTTACTATCATGTTTGTGATGATGAATGTTTAGGACAGTGTTGTTTGTCTGATAATTATAAAACTCTTTGGATATGTTTAACATGTAATAAAAAGATTCTGCAAGGAAAAATGCCAGCTGAGGCTGTAGTTAATGACATGGATCCTGGTCCATTACCTAATGAATTGAAATGCTTAAATCAATTAGAGAAACACCTAGTATGTAAAAATATTCTATTCTTGAAACTAGTTAAAGTTTGTCCACAAAATGATAAAAAATTATTAGGTGAGATAGTTTCTGTGCCATCAAATTTGACTGAAATGAGCAATGTATTACCAAGATGTAAAAATGATGATGAAATGATAAGAATTAAACTGAAAAAGAAAATTTCGAATAAAGGATATTATGAATTTCAAACAGTTACAAAAAATCACATAAAAAATGCACTAAATTACTTGAAAGATAACAATGTTTATTATCATGATGTTACTCTAAATGACAGGTGGGTTGAAGAACAAGATAAACAAGATGAAATGATAGAAGATGATATATCTGTAAATGTAGAATCTTATGATACAACAGTAAATGTAGGATCTAATGATAAGTCTAATAGTGATAGCGACGATGATTTACCATTAATAGATGATAATATAGGTAGATATACCTGCGATTCAATCGGTGGAACATGTTTACAATCTGTTGATGCCACTGCTGAAGTATTGAATAGTTCTGATAAGATATTTTCTGTTTCTCCAAGTGAAAATAATCAACCTGTTAGACTTTTAATGGATAAGTCAAATGAAGCATGTTCATTTCCTTACTTGTTTCCTAAAGGTAAAAATACTTTTTTTGAAAATAGAGATGTAAGAATAACACTAGGTAAATATTTAAAGACTAGATTAATGTCTGTAGACACTCGTTTTGCATCATGCTCAGATTATTTATTTTATGGTCAATATATTTATGAATTACAACAAATAATATCAGGTACATCTATTGCTTTAAGACAAGGTAGAATGGGAGGTAATATGATAACAGCTGATATGTTAACTCAAGATGAACCACTACAAAATATTCTCAAATCTGATGCTGGTTATACTTTTATGAAAAACTGTCGTGGAAGTCCAGCTTACTGGCAAGCTACTCAGAAAGATCTGTTTGCTATGTTAAGACAACTAGGTACTCCTACTTTTTTTGTGTCATTTAGTTGTAGTGAACTAAGATTTGAATCGTTTTTAAAAACAATATTGTTACAGCAAGGTTCTAATGTAAAAGTAAGTG
>NW_008710370.1:3338400-3339135 GCF_000327385.1 Lottia gigantea
TGCTCTTATTGATTAAGTTTGAGAACTTTTTTTGTTGATTTTAAGAGGTGGTAGCTGCTGCTGGAAGCGTTAACTTGTCATCTACCGGTAATAACTCAACCTCATATTCATAATTTATAATCATTTCTGAATTACAAAATATTACGCATCACAAATGAAAAACAAAACTGCTCTAGTCTAGGCCTACAGACGAAAATCAGACCCATCAAAAATTGTATCAGTCACGTCGATTCGATATCAGTTCCATACGATATTTGAAATACTTTATAGGAATACATTTATTTTTATACGCCCACATGAAAATGTGGATGTATATTGCCGTCACCCCTGCCCGTCCGTCCGTTCGTCTGTCAACAATTCTTGTGTACGCGATAGAGACTAGAGTTTTTATCCAATCTGAATGAAACTTGGTAGGCCTATGTGTATTCATCTTGATAATATCTCGGATGAGTTCAAAAATGGCGCATTTCCAATCGTCGGTTTGCGAGTTATTGCTCTTGAATGAGTGAAAAAACATTTAAACTAACTTGTGTGTAAGGCGATTTAGAGTTTTCATCCGATTTAAATGAAACTTGGTATGTGTATTCATCTTGATAATATCTCGGATGAGTTCGAAAATGGCACGCTTCAAGTCGTAGGTTTATGAGTTATTGCCATTAACTAATTTAACTTGTGTACATTATAGAAGCTAGAGTTTTCATCCGATTTGAGTGAAACTTGGTATGTGTATCTCAA
>NW_008710370.1:3339185-3340918 GCF_000327385.1 Lottia gigantea
TCCTTCTGATAAAACATTTATTTGTCGACCATTAGAAACTGAGAATTCTACTGAGCAAGATGAAAATACTGAAAGTAATGACATAAATATTGACAATAAAAATACTTTAACTACAGATCAATCTCGATGTATTCTAGAATCTATTTGGAAAGAATTGTCGTCTGAAGACAAAAACTATCAGTCATTGTCTAGTTTATATGATGAATTGTCTATTAGTCAAGAAATGTTTGAACAAGCCTGTGAAAAACTAACTAAAAAGACATATATAGTATTAAAAAGAGGTGTAAATGCAAGCTGGATCAATCAGTATAATCCACATATGTTGAGAGCCTGGAATGCAAACTTAGACATACAATATGTAACTAATGCTTATGCATGTATTATTTATATTGTTTCATATATTACTAAGGCTGAAAGAGAAATGGGTTTGTTATTACGTGAAACATTTAAAGAAGCTAAACAAAATAATTTGGATGCCAAAGCTTGTATGCGTAAAATATCAACTACTTATTTACATTCTAGAGAAGTTTCTGGTCCAGAAAGTGCTGTAAGAGTTTTAGGTTTACCTTTAAAACAATGTTCTAGAAAAGTTCAGTTTATACCTACTGGTAAGAATAATATTAGAGTAACTCTCCCACTGAAAGTTTTACAAAGTAGAGCTAAAGATGGAACATTGTCAGATTATAATTTGTTTATGACTTCCACAATTGATCGTTATTTAGCTAGACCTAAAGGCAAACCATTTGATGATATGTGTATTGCTACTTTCTGCTCAGAGTATAGAGTAATGTCTAAATCTGAAAATCCTAATATCAGTTCAGAGAAAAATCCTGCTTTTGAATTACAAAATGATTTAGGTTTTATTATAAAACGTACAAGATCTCCACCTGCTATAGTTCGTTATGCCAGATTTTCTGTGACAAAAGATCCTGAAAATTATTACCTCAGTAGTCTTCAATTGTTTTTAACATATCGTGTTGACACACAGTTAAAACCACCTCAATTCGAAACACATGAAGAGTTTTATAAATCAGGACATGTAAAAATCTCTGAACAAATTGTGTCTGTTAAAGAAATTGTTGAACAGAATCGTAGACTATTTGAAACTGATATAGATATTGATTCGATTGCAGAAGTTATAGAAAAATGTGGTGATTTTCAAGATGCCTGGGCTAGTATTGCACCTGAAACTGAAATGGAAAGAATTGAAACTGAAAGATTTCGAAATGAGAATGATACTGAACAAGAAGATAATTCAGAGCCACAAATCCCAGATATTATTTCTGATGAAGGTAACAGTGATAGAATTAGATCTGAAAATAATATAAGTGGAATCTCTAAAGGTGATGCTATTCCATTATTAAGGTCATTAAATGACATTCAGTCCAGAGTATTTTATAAAGTTCGACAATATTGTTTAGATAAAGTACATGGTAAAAATCCTGATTCATTAAGATTGTTCATAACAGGTTCCGCTGGAAGTGGGAAAAGTCACGTAATAAAATGTATAAATTATGAGGCTTCTAGAATTTTAGCTAAAACTTCAGAAAACTTAGATGATTGTTCTGTGTTATTAACAGGGCCGACAGGTGTTTCGGCTTTTGCAATTGGTGCAAGTACTATACATTCTAGTTTGTCAATAAGAACCAAGTTTACATTACCATATCAACCATTAGGACAAGAAACTGTCAATACATTGAGGTGTAAATATCGTAATTTACAAATTCTGATTA
>NW_008710370.1:3341012-3342533 GCF_000327385.1 Lottia gigantea
GGGGGGGGGGGGGGGTGTGTATCTGTATCTGTAATATATACAGGTTACCTTTACACAGTGTGTATCTTTTCTCTGGTATTTGCATCTGATTGTTTTAAATACACATCACATAGAACAGTTACATCATAATCTTATAAAATGGAAATGTGGATGATTAGATTTGTCTCTGTTCTATTGCATATTGCTGAATATTATATAAAGAAAGAAATTGTTGATAAAAGCTGCTAAGGGTAGCAATTTGTGTAAGTCATATTTGACAAATCTTTAGGTGTTTAGAAGATATTTTGCTGAAGAAGCACTGACCAACTTAACATGGACAAGTAACATTAACATTCTTTGATGTATTAGGTTACCTTGAACTATTCCTTTATGTTAATTGTATTCATTTTTTTTGCTACTTCACTCAAAATATGCATACATTTTGATCGTAGGGACCAAATAATGGGTTTCAAAAGAATTGCAACGTTAAATATGTTTTTTTTTTTTTTGTTCATTCTGTTTTGAACCCTAAAATGAAGTATTTGGAAATATAATGTTATTTTTGTAAAATTCTCATTTAATACCTTATTTGACTTACAATTTCTTTTGAGGGTAAATAGAAAAGTAAAAATAGGAAGTATTACATGTACAGTTAAACTGCCTATTTAGCTTTGAAAGTGTTGTATTTTGGTTTTGATTTAAAATAATGTATATATGAATATAACTTGAATAATTTTTGTAATTAACTGTTTTTGTAATGATGTACAGTGTTTGCACTTGAACAATATTAATCTATTATAGATTACAAAGTGACTTCAAAGACAAGTCTGTCTACCATCAATATATGTTTTTATGAGTTTTTATCCTACTTTTCTGCTATTTCTTGGGTTAATGTAATGAAGCAGTGACTTCTTGCAGTGTGAAATAAAAGAAATGTGGCCACTGGCCAAGTATCAAGTTGATGCCACCAACATTATCTTCAAAAATCTTAAACCTCCTGTGACAGAGCCTTGGTTTATTGTCACATTCATGTCATAGTATTATTTATATAGAAATACACATGTTATATAATAGTTGTTTTCATAATTTATCATGTTTGTTTTTGTAAAACAAAATTTTCAAGAAAAGCTGTTATGTCAACAAAAATTAATCACCACAACATTTGTAGGTAGACTTCTTAACTATATTTTACAGGAACACACAATGTTGTTACTGTATTTTAATCTATCTACCTTCTACTTTGTTTCGCATCATATTGTACTAATGACATATTCAAAATTTGAAATAGTGCACTTTGATTAATATACAAATATACTTAACATATATTGTAAGTAGTCTATCTGTAGGACATAGTTGTTAAAGCAGAATTACAGCTTATTTTATAAATCATTAATCAAGTATGAAAGAAGAGCTAAGAATCATCTGAAATTGTAACAATATGTTTAAAATCATACTACAATGAGTCTTTGGTCTGTGAGTCTCCATTAAATGTTTTGTTAGGATCCTCTATCAAGGGAGGTAACAACGATTAAGCATATTGTT
>NW_008710370.1:3344026-3359360 GCF_000327385.1 Lottia gigantea
CTACGAAAGAAAGTCTCCTACGCCTATTATAGAAGCGTTTACGAGCATAAAAACGCCTCTGGTAAAAAGTACGTCTTTTCCGTTGAATGCCATCTTTAATGTCACTTTAAATTGCAACTGACGTTACTAAGGAACATGACGTCAAAAGGGGAGCAAAATGACGTCAAAACGGTTGCTATGACGTTATAATGTAAACAAACTCGACCTCTTACAGCGCCGCGTGTTAAAGCAATACTAGTAACACGCGGCGTCAAAAAAAGTCGACAATGGCGAAACTCACCAAAAAGCGTTGTGAAAAGTGTAAATGTGATGTTACAGCGAATCAATGGAGTAGACATCTTAAAACAAAGAAACATAAAGGAGGAAAAGCAGAAGGAAAGCAAAAAAGAGAGAAAGGAGGTCAGACTTTCTTCATTACAATCAGCAAACCAGCAAAGTACAACATACAGAAGAAATGGATGAGTTGGAAGTTCGGAGCACAACTTGTAGCAGGAAATGAATGGGGATTGAGTGGTAGGAATGGCCATTGCCATGCGTATGTGAAGACTACAGAGAAAATTCGTCTATGAATGGAATAATTTATACTTTGAAGGGGTCCTTAATCTTGGAACCAAAGGTATCTATACCTCAAACTTATGTTGGAATTGGCACAGTTTTCTTACTGGAACTATCAAGTTAAGAAAATGGCAGAAGGCGTTTTTGCGCTAGCAAACGTCGATATTTTTGACGTCATTTTGGGTCTCTTATGACGTCATTGACGTTTTGACGTCATGTTTCTTAGTAACGTCAGTTGCAATTTAAAGTGACATTAAAGATGGCATTCTACGGTAAAAGACGTGTTTTTAACCGAAGGCGTTTTTATGCTAAGAAGAGGTTCTTTAATAGACGTCGTAGGAATTTTTATAGGAGGAGACGTGCTCCAGTTCGAAGAAGGACTTACAGGCGAAGAGGTAACTTCATGAAGAGAATTTACAAAGGAATTGTTCATTCTGAACACAAGGCTTCGCATGAGTTTAATTTGGGAGCCAAAGGAGTTTATACATCTAATCTCTGTTGGAATTGGCACACTTTCCTGACTGGATCCATCAAAAGTCAGACTTCTTCTTACCTGAATCTTTTTGACGAAGTTAAGATTCGTCACGTTACTCTTGTTTATTGGTTGCGAAACAATGGTTCTAATTCTTTAACTTATGAACAACCTACGATGACAACAACTTACGATCCAGATGCTCAAGGCCGTACTATGTCTATAGACAATCAGAACTGTTGCCCGAATACACGTGAACGTTTAATTCGTTATGGAAAGAAATACAAGCTCAGGATGTACCCCAAGTTCCAGCCTAAGCTTTCTGCTGCTAAATCCGTAGCTATTGGTGGTAAATCTCTATCTCCTTGGATTGATGCTGCCTATTTTACGTATGAATGGAATTATTTATACTTTGAAAGGTTCTCCTAATACCTTTGTTGAAGGCTACTACAGTGTTGGACTTTCATGGAAAGGACGTAGAGATGGTCAGATCTATACTGTCAAGGATGATCTGTATTCTGCTGCTACTCCTGGAGGTTTTGAAGTTTTAGAGGGATACGATACAGTCAATAAGCTGCCAGACGAGGGGCCACACCACGAGCCGGAGTCCCGGAGGGCGGAGGCGATCTGTGTTAGGGTCCAGCTGCCATGGAGTATTTAACGGTTTTTTCCTGAAGAGAAACATATGTCTGTACCCTTTTTAAATTTGAGTGGTCTTTTTACCATATTTATGTCTCTTTGAGCTTAGTGTATGTATATCTTATGATCTACTTGATGTAGAACCTTAAAATTTGGAACACAACTAGACATGTTGAATATGAAATCACTTATGACAAAAAAAAGTTGAGGTGGGCGTGGCACATCCGGGTTGAATTACTGATTGTTTACATTTAGGGGCAGGGGCATATCTCGCATAGGATACATTTGTTCAAAAAGGGACTTTTGCACATTGTACACAATTACCTCATCCTTTTCGCTAGGTTGTGTTATCAACTCAGTTGTTTCAGCTTTAGAGTTCCAAAAAAGGAACGGGTTTTAAAATTTCCATATTTTCAATTTTTGATTTTGACCTTTGTTAACTTTTGATGACCTATATCTTTTGACCCGTGTTATGTAGATGCATGGCATTTGATATCAATTAACCAATGCAAAAACAATTGACGTGGGCGTGGCACATCCGGGTTAAATTACTCATTATTGACATTACCTCATGTTTTGAGCCACTTTGTCTTAGAAGTTCGGTTGTTTCCGCTTCATAGTTCAAAAAAGGGAACAGGTATTGGAAATTCACAATTTTCAATTTTTGACCTTGACCTTTGATGACCTTGACCTTTATTGGGTCAAAGGTCATTGACCTTGGCTATCAGTTGATGCTTTCATAGTTACATCCCCGTAATTAATTATTTGAATATCAAGAGTTACGCCCCGTTCTAGGCTTTTTTAATTGTGTCTTTACAGAACCAAACCCATTATGGAATTATGAATTTTTGCCGATGGCTTAGTATTAAATGCCTACATATATTCAAAAATGACTACAATATATTTCTATATTTGTATCATTAATAATATGAATAAAATTGACGTTTTGGCAATTTGTATGCTAAACTTATCATTTTATACAGGCAAGGTCCGCAAAAATGCATATTAGGAAAAACGACACAAATATACGATTTAATTATATATAGACACAGTTTGTTAAAAACAATTTTAAGTTAAAAATTAAGAATATAATGTCTTAAATACAAAAATACATTAAAGAAAAATTAAATAACAATTATTTTATTCAAAGTGAATTTCATTGGTTTTAAACATACTATAATAAATATTGGACATAAATAACCATATATCATAGTGTAGCTATGTAACTACACCAAACACCAGACTTACTTTAAACAACACGAAACAGACTCTTTCGTTAGTAATTGCCCACAATTTAGGAATAAGCAAGTTACTGCAATTTATTCATCATTTTGTATAGCAGGGTGTGGTCCAGAACACAAGCTCATGAGATCGTTGTATTTGGCTTCCTGAATAGAAGGTGGTTTGCAGTAGGCTTTATTGATAGAAAGACCAGAATCTACCCTGCGATTAGCCATGAGTAATTCAAGAAACTGACTTTCTGTGTGTGATAATTTGAAAAAAAATTGACTTAGGTTTGCTTTTTATAAATTTTAACTGTCTAATATCTAGCCATCTAATATCTACATCACCCACAGATTGACGCGCTCTCAGGATTCCTAAGGATTGTGCCCTAAAATCCATGATATGTTCGGTTTGAACTTAGAAGCCATTCTAATCAGTACTGATAGTTGTGAAGGGATAGTTATATCGACCACCCTCCTTAAAGCACGCTCTATAACACTATACACAGAATCACCCTCTGACTGACCATGGATTGTTTCAAAATAATATACAATTACTTCAGTCAGATTTTTTGACTTGGAGAGAGTATGATGAAGCATAGCACAGATAATAGAATTTTTGTTTTGCCCTCCATATCCGTCAAAAAAAAATGGGCGCGTTTAAACCCTTCCCGGCCACACCTCTTAAGAAAATTTGAAAGGTTAGAGCATGTTCCATTGGCCCCACGTTTGCCAATCCCGTCGTGCCAAAGGTAACAGTAACCCTTGTGGGATTTCAAATTTTATATTGAAAAATTGTAGTTCAACAATCTCCTTTTATAAAACAATCCCCCCTGTCGCTTCTTGGTAAAAATATATCTTGCTGCAGGTCAAGACAACCTACAAAATTATCCATTCGTCTTATCTTTTTCTGTGGTATGAACTTCATAATCGGTAAATTTAATCCGTTTCTCGTCGTCTGTGGTTTTATGGTAATCTTCACATATTCCACAGAGATCCTTTTTGGCCTTGAAAATTTTAAATTCATACTATTTAAAAACCTTGTAATAAAAACGCAAATTCACTGATTCTTCTCCCGAATGGTCGTGATTGTACATCTCAAACATCTTTGTTATAGTGAGCTCATTTGATAGATATTCACAAGCTCTATGAGACCTTGTATAATGGGACTCCATTCTTGGAAATCTGTTAATGTGATTTAACAGCTTGGCGCTCGAACGGCCTCCTCTTTTCTCCTGTTCCACAGCTTCAGTAGAAGATGTCCTAATGCCACAGTCGAAACTTGTCTATCCGTAACGTTGATTGTGTTTACAAATAGAAGGCGACAAACACGGACTGTGTCTCCGTTGTCATCTAGAGGAAGAAAATAGGCTACTGTTCGTGTTTTTTCTACTGTTTTCTGTAGATGTCAATGTCTTGATATCCACAAACGTTGAACAGACAACGACGCAAGCCCATAGAATGTCGACAAAATACTTCTGTTACTATTTCACAACCAAGACCATTACGTGAGCAATATGTGCTATTGCATCATGGTTTTGAAATATTTCTGGCCTCCTTGTGAGCACCAGACTCACTTATATAAACAGAACCTTCAAGTCTACGTTCTTTTATTTCGAGTTTTCTGGATTTAGCTTTCGGTTCTATTGGAATATCTTCGTGCAATGGATGATTCACCTTCCACTGTAAACGCCTCTGGCTGGGGTGGATTACCATTTACGTGTAATTCTTTAAGTATCAGTACTGGTATCGTTGGAATAACCGGACTGTAATCTGGATCATTCGGGTCATCGTTGGCCTCGTCACTGCTGCAGCTCTGAAGTTGTTTACTGCGCTCTTCTTCTATTGCATTTGTTTTCAAAATTGATGTTTCTACAGATGGTATATCTTCAGTTTCCTCTCCATCAAGATTTTCATCTAGAAAAGAGGGGAAATTTTAACTGCCTCCGATAGTATGATGTCATCAAGAGTAAGTAAGTCTTCTTCAAAAGAGATTTCGTTCGCAAGGACGGGACTATTCTCATTGGACGTATCGTTACTTTCATCAATAGACAGATCTTTGAGGTCTATTCCGCGTTGAATTTGTAAGACACTTCCCTTGTACCATTTATTTTCTATTCCCCATCACATTTTTAATTTAGAACCAAGCTTCAAATGTGCAATCGAGGGGGGCAATTTAGCAAAGCACCTTGACAGACGATTGCAACGAATGGGGATTATCAGGAAGAAAAGGACACTGTCATGCGTATGTACAGACGACAGAGTAGATGAACTTCGAACGTTTCAAGCAGGTATGGAGTAGCAAAGGATTTCCAAGGATAGACGATATTCAGAGTGTTAAAAGTATTCACAACACAGTAAGATATATTACCAAAGAAGGCCACAAGGCAATTTTAGACCATGTGGATATGGACTTAGTCAGCTTACCATGCAAGGCTTGGGTTACAGCCCAGAGATATTACAAATGGAAATCATTACCAGCAAACAGTTACCCATACTGTAATATACCACCACATCAAAGAAAGGCGTTTATGGAAACATATGAAGAGTATGCACGACAAAATACAGAAGACGATGTAAAAGAAATGTACACAGAGGATAAATTAAGAAAATGGCAGAAGGCATGCATCAGAATACTTAAGGAGACGGAAGATCGTGAAGTGGTGTGGATATATGATAGAGACGGAGGTGCTGGAAAGACCTATCTCTGCAAACATCTCAATGCAGTAGAAGGGGCCGCAATCTTTCAGAACGGAAACAGTAAGGATATCAGTTACGCCTACAATGGAGAGAAGATAGTGTGTTTTAATTACACAAGAGATGACGAAAAGTTAGTTAATTATGCAATCCTGGAAAACTTAAAGGACGGATATTTATTCAGTGCCAAATACGATAGCAGAACAAAACATTTCCAGAGCCCCAAGGTGATTTGCATGGCCAACTTCGTGCCAGACGAGACCAAAATGAGTGAAGATCGGTACTGGAATTTCCAACTCGTAAAAAAAGAAGATGAATACCAAATGATTGTATGTTAAATGATTTTATTGTTAATAAATAAATGAATGTTCAAGCCTCTCATATTTTATAAATCAATAATGGCAGCTGGACCCTTGATCTTCAGGAAAAAAACGTTAAATCCTCCATGGCAGCTGGCTGGTAACACAGATCGCCTCCGCCCTCCGGGACTCCGGCTCGTGGTGTGGCCCCTCGTCTGGCAGCTAATTCACTGTATCATGCCCTTCAAGGACTTCAAAACCTTCAGGAGTAGCAGCAGAGTACATATCATCCTTAACAGTATAGATCTGACCATCTCTACGTCCTTTCCATGACAGTCCCACACTATAAAAGCCTTCAACAAAGGTATTAGGAGAACCTTTCAAAGTATAAATAATTCCATTCATAGAAGAAGCAGGAGAAGCACCATAGGTAAAATAGGCAGCATCAATCCATGGCGAAATAGAATTACCACCAATAGGTACAGATTTAGCAGCAGAAAGCTTAGGCTGGAACTTTGGATACATCTTGAGCTTATACTTCTTGCCATAACGGATCAACCTTTCACGAGTATTCGGGCAACAGTTCTGATTATCTAAAGACATCACCCTTCCTTGACAATCAGGATCATAGGTAGTAGTTACAGTAGCTTGCTCATTGGTAAGAGAATTGGATAAATTATTCCTCAACCAGTAGGTAAGAGTCACATGTCTAATCTTCACCTCGTCAAACAGATTTAAATATGAAGAAGTCTGACTTTTGATGGATCCAGTCAGAAAAGTATGCCAATTCCAGCATAAATTGGAAGTATAGATACCTTTAGCTCCCAAGTTGAATTCATGTGATGCCTTGTGTTCAGAGTGAACAATACCCTTGTAAATACGCTTCATAAATGGAGTTCTACGACGATATGTCCTTCTTCGTACTGGAGCACGTTTCCTCCTATAAGAAGTCCTCCTACGCCTATTAAAGAATCGTTTTCTTGCATAAAAACGCCTTGAGTAAAAAGTACGTCTTTTACCGTTGAATGCCATCTTTAATGTCACTTTAAAATGCAACTGACGTTACTAAGGAACATGACGTCAAAAGGGAACCAAAATGACGTCATAACGTAAACAAACATCGACGTTTGCTAGCGCCAACCATTCCAAAATCATGCATTTGTTCAGACATTCCAGTTAGATCCTTTTGCAAACAATCGAAATCATCAGGTCCAGCTGAAGTTGATGCAGATTCTGACCATCTCTACAACCCCTTCAGGATAAACCGATAGAATAAAATCCTTCAAGGAATGTATTAGGCGAGCCTTGAATGCTGTATATAATACCATTCATAGATGAAGGAGGAAGAGCGCCATAGGTAAAGTAAGCAGAATCTATCCATGGAGAAATAGGTTTTCCACCAATATTACCTACTGTTCTAGCATTAGATAATCTGGGCTGAAATTTTGGATACATCTTCATAGAGTACTTTTGTCCATAATGAATAAGATGTTCTCTGGTGTTACGACATGCATTCTGATTATCAACAGTCATAATTCTGCCTTGACAATCAGGATCATAAGTTCTAGTAATTGTTTGTTGCTGATAAGTAAGAGAAGAGGCACCATTATTCCGCAACCAATAAATCAATGTAACATGCCGTATCTTCACTTCATCAAATAATGAAAGATAAGGCGATATCTGTGACTTTATTTGCCCAGTGACAAAAGTATGCCAGTTCCAACATAAATTGCTTGTATTAATACCAGTAGCTGGTATATTGAATTCATGATTAGCCTTCTGTTCACTGTGAACAAGGCCCTTATAAATCCTTTTTAAGAAATTTCCACTTCTACGATATCTCCGACGCATTGGAGCACGTTTCCTCCTATAAAAAGGTCTTCGACGTCTAAAAATAACCTCGTTTTTTAGCAAAAAGTGAAGAACGTCGAAAAAAACGTCTTTTCCGGTAGTAGGGCATCTTTAAACTGATGTTAGGGAGTAGCGTAGCAACGCTATAATGAAAAGACGTCATAAAGGAAAGTATGACGTTATAATAATCGACGTTTAGCAGCGCCGCGTATAATAGTAATACTAGATATACGCGACGCCAAAAAAGGTCGAAGACGTTAAAATGGCTCCAAATGCCAAAAAACACTGTGAAAAATGTAATGTTGATGTGGTAAAGTCGCAATGGGCAAGGCATGAGAAGACTAAGAAGCATAAAGAAGGAAAAACGAAGAGAAATTGAGAGAACTAGTTTTGACTAAATCGGCAAGAATATTGTTAATCATGTTAGCAGTTTCTTTGAAAATTGGTTTCGGTAAAATGGCATAATGTTTAGGATTATTCAGTTGATCCTCTGCTTCTGAAACGTAATCCTCCCTATTCAGAATGACACAACATGAACCTTTGTCACTCTTTTTAATAACAATGCTATCGTCTTTCTTAAGTAAGTTTAACGCTTCACGTTCCACTCGTGTGAGATTAGGCTTTTCGTGTGTTATGGAAAGGTTCACTGTTTGGCTATTCATACTCGCAAATGCTTTCAATATTTCAGGACGGATGGCGGCCCGAGGGGGTGTCCACGTGGATTTAGGAATAAACATTGTTCTAGCACCACGTGGGGGGTGGTTTCGAAAAAAATATGTGCAGCTAAGATTTCGTTGAAATCGTTCAATGGATGGTCGGAGATAATTCAAGTTAGCTATATTTGTTGTGGGAATAAACTTTAGTCCACGGTCTAAGATTGAATGCTGAAGGGGTGTGAGAATTTTGCGGCTCAAGTTAACTACAGTTTGGCCTAGCGGTGGCCTCTCAGTATTTTTATCCCCAGTAATTAGTTTAAAGACTTACTCGATGCTTGAAGCTGGTGTATCTAAAACAAATAGATGCTGTTTCTGGAGACCAATGAAGATTATCAACTGGTTCGAATTCTTCTTCGTAGGGTGGTAAGATTGTTGCGCTGTTGATACTGGACTCCATCGTTGTTGAGAGTGCTGAGGTTCTGTTGTGCTTTCTTCGAGATTTTATTTAAAATGGGTATACATGTGAAGAGGATCTTGGAGTTCGGGAAGGTTTTGTTGGCTGTGGCGATTAATTTCTGGGCTTGGTTAGAGGAGGTCTTTGGTAGCTGATCCCGGTTGTTGAGGCCTCCATGAAGAATAATGGTAGTAGGTTTGGGATCATGGTCGTATGATTCCAGGATTGACTGTATGTGATGGATTTGGGCACCGGGGTAAGAATGTATTTCGGTGTCTGAACTGGTTTTGGTAATTCGATTCAGGTTAGATGATCCAATTATTAAGGTAGATTTCTTTAGAGCAGGTAGCTTCCATAATGATTTGTCCTTGGTTTGGTGATAATACGGTTTGGTAGCGGATATAATGGTCGTCGACGGTGTGATTGGTACTGGTTTGGTAGTTGTTAGAATTGTAGCATTTGGAACGGACTGGGATCTGGTTCAAGGGGGGGGGGGGGGGGGGAAGGTTTGGATACACATCTCGACTTGGATGGAGACTGAGGGGTGGTTTGCTGGTCCAAAAACGCACAGAAGGAAGAAATGTTGGCGGATCCTGGATCACGTGGTGAAGATTCAGATGGTGTGGAAGGGGAAGACGAGTCTGAAAGTGAAAAGAGAAGGGGTGTTCCCTCTCTACGAGAGCGTTTACCTATGTCTGCTGGACTAGGAGTAGGTGAACTTCGGGCTCGTTTAGGGGTTTGGTTCGGCAGCGTGGTGGCTCTAAATGGTGCAGGTGTAGTGTCCATTTCAGTTGGTAGAGATATGGTTACTCTGGTTTTTGTTTCGTTGATTGTTTGGTAGAATTTGGTGATTACAGCTTGAGTGAGACGTTTCCCATAGGAGCGACGGCCCAGGACAGGGCATGAGAAACGATGCGGTCGACGGCAGGTGATGATAAAGACTTGGTACGAATGGTGGTCAGCTTCTCTTGAAGTGTGGTTTGGTAATGTCCGATTGAGGGATCTAATATTCGCGTCGACAGCTGATGTTTTCATTGCTGGACGGATAAAACTATCCAACTCAGAGACTTTGCGTTTGAAGGTAAACGCTGGTTGGCCTTGCTGTTGAAGGGTAAGGATTGCCAAATGATGGAGGCACTGCAAAACTTTAAAGAACACCTTCACAAAGGGTTCTTCCTCCTTATGAGTGGGGACTGGTTGGCGTCGGTGGGCTGGTAGTCGTTTCCGTTGTTGGTCAGGTCGATGGTTACCTCTTGATTGGTAGGTTGTGTTGTAGGTAGGTCGGCGATGGGGTGGGATATAGCTGGATAGGTTGGTTGGTGGTCGGCGATTGGTAGGTGGTAGAGGTCGATGGAAGACAGGGCCGTTGTAGGGTACGTGATATTGGTTTGGCTTCTTGCCAGTGGTTGTTGTAGTTGGAGAGAATAATGAAGATAGCTTGAGGTTAGAAGGGAATGTACAGCGGATGTAACAGGAGGAAACTGTATATGCTAGCGTGAAAATGTTGGGATCAAATTATGCAAATAAGTCAAACTGGGTTTGGGGATATATAAAGTAAGATGAAAGTTATGATGAAAAATGCAAAAATATATATTTAGGTGATAAATAACGCTAACAATGATGTGAAAAATTATAACAAGTAAAACAAAAACTTACGCAATTGACACGAACCGGTTTTCCTCCCTGGGGGCTCCATCGTCGCAGCTACACGCCCCTATGCAAGATGGAATCTGGGACTCGCCACGTATTTGGGTCAAAGGATGGTATTACAGATTACAGTTTCATACATTTATTACACACAACAGTACATCTAATAAATACACCACATGAAAGTCGGATAGTCGCGGTTATGTGGATATGTGCTAAATACCAATATGGAGGCTTCCAATGCATTCCGCCATTACTAATTAGACCTACACCATCATACCATTAGTAAAAAAGGTGTCTAAGGACTAGTGCTCAAGTACCACCAACCAAAATAAATAGCCCTGAAATGACAATAGGTTCTGTTTAACAAATCAATATCTTCGGCGTAAAGTACATCTAAATATTATCCATAAATATTATCCATAGCCCGCGACTAACATTAAATCATATACCAAACATATTAGAATGAGTGACAAACATTACCTCATCTACTTCGACAATTAGTAGAAGTCACATTAACATACGATCTAAAGAATAAAATATAGTTACCAGTTTGTGGAATAGGACCACAGAAGTTAGCAGCGCACTCCAACTATCTCACATGTGGGTCCTGGGCCACTGTAGCCAATTCTCGCTCCACAGAATTATATTCTTTATTCGAGGGTCATCAGTGTGGTCCTGTACAACATAATCAAGAATTTTCACAAAAGAGCTAGCGATGTCATTAGCAGAAGGCCAATTTTGAGCCTCATTCCATACAGCCCCGTAACCTTTTTTAATTAGAGAACACTGGGCTGTCATGTAGTATACATTCAATTTTCTTCTATAAAAGAAATTGGACACATCCGCTGTGGGCATAGCAAAAACATTTTGTAGGTCGAAACATACAACCATTATTGTCCTTATCTGATCGATCTTTGTCTCTTCCGACTTTGGTTTCGGCTTCGTTCCTTAAATGTGATATTTGTTGCTCCCCGGTTCTTAATCTTAGCAGATGCCTCGCAATGATCACATCTGTCCTTGTAAGGAGTGTGGAATGCGATATTAAACTCAGAATTAAATATCTCCCTGTATGGATGAAGTTTACCTGGTTCTGAGCCAGATACATGACACTTACAAAAATTTGATTGAAAGTCCTTTCGCCAGATATTCCTTATTAGTACTTGAACGACAGTAATGGGACTAATTATTACTAATACTAGGTGTCGCTTGAATGCCTTCCTCAATATCAGGAGGAATTCCTACATTGACGCTTTTGTCCCACTTAAACGGAATCGGTGTTCCGCCCACTGTATTCTTAGACTTGTGGTAGTTGATAATGCGTTTCTGGCTAATGGATAAGGTGTTGAAGAAAAATTGTTTGCAAACTCAATAATTGTCACCATTAAGAGCTATTGAATATGCTAATAAACTACAAAATTTAATTTGTATATTTGCAGGATATCGTCCAACAAAATTAACTAATTACAATAATATATAGAATTGCCTTTTACCCTATATTGTACGAACAAAACCAATGTCTGACTTGTGTGAAATGTGTCAGAAAAATAATGTTGCTGTTTATGGAAGTACTAATTTGCCTGGTGTCGTGAAACAGCTACACTTAAAAAACAATTTGAACATTTAGAATTGGTTACTAAAGGAAAGATCTGTATATCGAGATATGGTTTCACATTGAAAAAAAAATCATTTGATTATGCACAGCAGGTGCACTATCCTTCTAACCCTCTACAGCCAGGTCCAATATACTTTATAGTACCAAGAAGCTGTGGAATATTTGGTTTTCGGGGAAGGGAGGGTTTGATTCTCCCAAATGTACAGGCCTAGGGTGGAGCAGACACTTTAATTAGAAATTGGGATTAAGGGTCTTGATATTGGGTTTTCTTCTGTTCTTATTCTGATCTGAAATTAGAAAAAATAACTCGCCCGATGGGCGAGAAGTATAGTATCTGTTATGTACTGATTGTTTTTAGTTTACTATGAACAATATTATCATTTAAGTTCTTATTTTTTGAATATGCAACTATCATTTTCTGCTTATAGACATGGGGGAATTTCTCTTGAAGGCTCTTATAGTGGGCATGAACTATCTTGCTTGCTCGATTGCTGGTTGTATTAAACGGGACAACAAAGGGTGCTATGCCTACATTATGATGAATATTTAGTCCTATAGGTCTTGCTGTATTCAATGTCTCAATCCAATGGGCCTCCCTAGATTGACGGAATTTGGTAGTTTCATCTTCGGGCAAGTCAAATTCTATACGCTCAATTTGGATTAGGGCGAGATCGTCTATTGAATGGTCGTCGAGGTTGAAATGATTAGAAACAGGCTTGTCTTTCTTTAATTTGATGTCTGACCTATGAGCATTAAAGCGAGTTCGTAAATTATTCTTAGTTTCTCCTACATATTGTTTGGGGCATTTCTTGCATGAAATTAAATATATTACATTCGAATGTTCGCATGTTAGATGTTCCTGGATCCGTAGAGTTGCTTACAAAATAATGAGTTTCTGATATAAAGGGACATGTTTTGCATCTACTGGACAAACATGGAGCACTTCTTAAACCTGGAGGTACTTCGGCATAAAGTCTGTTTTTAGCTGCTATCTGTGCTAAGGTGGAATTTTTTATGTTTCGTAAAAATCGTTTAGAGTACCCACGCTCTTTCAGTTTTGAGAAAACAATCGTACAGGCTTGGTTGAAATCAGAAGATCTTGTACAAATTCGATGAAATCGTAAAACTTGTGACTTAATTATACCAGAAAAGGTATGTTTTGGGTGAAAGGAGCTCTTGTGCAAGAGTTGATGAGTATCAGTTTCTTTGAAATACACTTTAATATCCAGTTTATTTGTTTCTGCTATGGAATCTCCCTTAAAGACTGTGGTATCGAGAAAGTCTATGCTTTTGTCACTCACGTTTGCGGTTAGTTTGATAGAAGGATGGTGGTTGTTGAGAATTTCAAAGAATTCCCAAAACTGTTCCATAGAATAAGTCCAAACCATAAAAATGTCATCCAAAAAGCGTCCATAAAAAAGTGGGTGAAATGGACAGAGGGGCAACACCTCACGTTCCCACTCCCATGAAAAGGTTTGCGTACGAAGGGGCGAATCGTTTGCCCATTGCTGTCCCTGAAGTTTGTAAATATGTTTTACCATTAAATGTGAAATCGTTTCGACTAAGACAAATCTCTAAAAGCTGTAGAATTGCATCGTCGGGTCTGCGCTAGCAAACGTCGAGTTTGTTTACCCTATGACGTCATTTGGTATCCTGTTTGACGTCACGTTCCCTAGTAACGTCAGATGCATTTTGACGTCATTTTAAAGATGGCTTTCATCGGAAAAAGACGTAGTTTTTACCAGAGGCGTTTTTATGCTCGAAAAAGGTTTTACAGTAAGCGTAGGAGGACTTTTTATCGTCGTAGACGTGTACCAAGGAGGAGAAGGACTAATAGACGTAAAACCAACTTCATGAAACGTATTTATAAAGGTATCATTCATTCAGAACATAAGGATAACCATGAATTTAATTTGGGAACCAAAGGGATCTATACTTCGAACTTATGTTGGAACTGGCATTCCTTTCTTACTGGTAGTATCAAAGATTAAGTATCTCACTACCTGAACTTGTTCGATGAAGTGAAGATTAGACATGTAACCCTCACCGTCACCTCTACCTATGATCCTGACGCTCAAGGAAGGGTGATGTCTTTAGACAACCAAAATTGTTGTCCCAATACTAGGGAGAAGTTGATTAGGTATGGGAAGAAGTATACCTTAAAGATGTATCCCGAGCGTAGGAGGACTTTTTATCGTCGTAGACGTGTACCAAGGAGGAGAAGGACTTATAGACGTAAAACCAACTTCATGAAACGTATTTATAAAGGTATCATTCATTCAGAACATAAGGATAACCATGAATTTAATTTGGGAACCAAAGGGATCTATACTTCGAACTTATGTTGGAACTGGCATTCCTTTCTTACTGGTAGTATCAAAGCTCAAGTATCTCACTACATGAACTTGTTCGATGAAGTGAAGATTAGACATGTAACCCTCACTTATTGGTTACGTAATAATGGATCCAATTCTCTTACTAATGAGCAACCTACCGTCACCTCTACCTATGATCCTGACGCTCAAGGAAGGGTGATGTCTTTAGACAACCAAAATTGTTGTCCCAATACTAGGGAGAAGTTGATTAGGTATGGGAAGAAGTATACCTTAAAGATGTATCCCAAATTTCAACCTAAACTGTCTACTGCCAAGTCTGTTGCTATTGGAGGCGGCGCTAGCAAACGTCGAGTTTGTTTACCTTATGACGTCATTTGGTATCCTGTTTGACGTCATGTTCCCTAGTAACGTCAGATGCATTTTGACGTCATTTTAAAGATGGCTTTCATCGGAAAAAGACGTAGTTTTTACCAGAGGCGTTTTTATGCTCGAAAAAGGTTTTACAGTAAGCGTAGGTGGCCTCTCAGTATTTTTACCCCCAGTAATTAGTTTAAAGACTTACTCGATGCTTGAAGCTGGTGTATCCAAAACAAATAAATGCTGTTTGCTGTTTCTGGAGACCAATGAAGATTATCAACTGGTTCGAATTCTTCTTCGTAGGGTGGTAAGATTGTTGCGCTGTTGATACTGGACTCCATCATCATGTTGTTGAGAGTGCTGAGGTTCTGTTGTGCTTTCTTCGAGATTTTATTTGAAATGGGTATACATGTGAAGAGGATCTTGGAGTTTGGGAAAGTTTTGTTGGCTGTGGCGATTAATTTCTGGGCTTGGTTAAAGGAGGTCTTTGGTAGCTGATCACGGTTGTGAGGCCTACATGAAGAATAATGGTA
>NW_008710370.1:3361422-3429895 GCF_000327385.1 Lottia gigantea
TTCGTAGAGTTGCTTACAAAATAATGAGTTTCTGATATAAAGGGACATGTTTTGCATCTACTGGACAAACATGGAGCACTTCTTAAACCTGGAGGTACTTCGGCATAAAGTCTGTTTTTAGCTGCTATCTGTGCTAAGGTGGAATTTTTTATGTTTCGTAAAAATCGTTTAGAGTACCCACGCTCTTTCAGTTTTGAGAAAACAATCGTACAGGCTTGGTTGAAATCGGAAGATCTTGTACAAATTCGATGAAATCGTAAAACTTGTGACTTAATTATACCAGAAAAGGTATGTTTTGGGTGAAAGGAGCTCTTGTGCAAGAGTTGATGAGTATCAGTTTCTTTGAAATACACTTTAATATCCAGTTTATTTGTTTCTGCTATGGAATCTCCCTTAAAGACTGTGGTATCGAGAAAGTCTATGCTTTTGTCACTCACGTTTGCGGTTAGTTTGATAGAAGGATGGTGGTTGTTGAGAATTTCAAAGAATTCCCAAAACTGTTCGATAGAATAAGTCCAAACCATAAAAATGTCATCCAAAAAGCGTCGTAAAAAAGTGGGTCAAATGGACAGAGGGGCAACACCTCACGTTCCCACTCTGCCATGAAAAGGTTTGCGTACGAAGGGGCAAATCGTTTGCCCATTGCTGTCCCTGAAGTTTGTAAATATGTTTTACCATTAAATGTGAAATCGTTTCGACTAAGACAAATCTCTAAAAGCTGTAGAATTGCATCGTCGGGTCTGTTTGGATCTGGGTTTCTATTAAAAGCTTTACGAACTGCCGTTAAACCAGTAGTGTTATCGATATTGGTATACATAGAAGAAACGTCGATAGAAATTAAAATAGCATTAGAGTTTCTTTCTAATGCGTTTTTTATGGTTTTTCGACTCAGTCCTAAAGTTTTTGACAATTGTCTTTGACTTAAGTATTTGCTCAAAATGTTGCCTTTTTGGCAGATATATCCATTTCGCCAAACAAACTTTTGAACTGTTTTACAGGTACAGGTACATCTGTTTTCTTTTTTTTATGTGACACATGATCTTGATTTACTTCACAACCTTTAAGATGTACCCCAGACCTCTTCTGTCTCTTTCTTTTTCTGACTTTTTCTCTTATCCTTCTTCGTTTTTGTGGCCCGTGCCTTTCTTTATACTTAGCCTTTGATAATCTCTATGCTGTTCTTCGGGCTGTGACACCCTTTCTGGTAATACTATTTGATGTAAAATGCATCTTCACCTTGAGGTTACCGGTACTACTGTCTGGGCCGAAAGTTTCAGAACCAGCACCAGAGCCTCTGAAAATGCAACCCTTTTCTATTCCATTGTTTTTCTTTGTTTTTTTTTTTCTTAAATTTTTCATATTTTTCACGATTATTGATTTCTTTAACTTCTCTGTGTACCTACTCATTTCAATCTGAAAATACAAATAATGTAAATATGATAATATAAGCAAAAGCTGTTAGCCTATTACATATGATATTTTCTAATATATATTTTTATCTCAATAATAATTGACAAAACTATCTATTTGAAGTACAAATATTTGTGTCCGTCTGTTGAAAAATGAAACGTAATTGATTTATAAAGATTCTGTCTTTCAATATGTGAAACGTAAGAGAGGTGTTTTTCAGTCCGTCTTTGCCTCGATACGAGACGAAGCTCTTGTTTGGTGCAGGAACCAGAACATTACCCGACCAATACATAGATAGAGAAATGGAGCACAAAACCCGACACATGGTTTGGTGATATTTACATCTACCTGATAGACACACCATTAATTTTCACGAAGGAGTCGTTGAAAGCCTACAAATCCTTGAGGCATACAGGTAAGTTATGTTTAACTTGTATTTAATCGCGGGTTATGACTACTTGATTGATCGACTTATTGTTTAGCTAAAAACGGTTTGTTTACATCACGTTGTGGCCATATGCCGATATGTATACATTTCGATTTTGACAAGTTAACCATCATTCGCCACTTGATACACCATTCATTAAGTTTGTCGAGCATTAATTGAAGATTGTGTTCGTTATCAGCAATAAACACAACATCGTTAGCATATAGCAACATTGATACATTTGTATTACTAACGCGAGTGCCTACATTGAGATCGTTAATATCACATGATAAATCGTTGATGAAAATTGAAAACAATGTCGGTGACAAATTATCTCCCTGTCTAACACCTTGACTTACATTCAAACCATTCAGTGAATTTATGATTAATACTAACACAGACTGTGGTTTGTCTAAAAATGTTTTTCAGTGATTGATATATTTTACCATCTATGTTCTGCCACAACAGTTTATAATACAACATCATGTCTCTGTTCATATGTAAGTAGTATTACGTGTCGACCGTTAAGGTATGGGCGGAAAGTTTTAACGGTGGCAACGACAGCCAATTCCTTTCTGGTGACACAATATTGTTGCTCGTGCACTTTCATCGCTTTACTCATGTTGGCTATTACTCTCTCCCTAGAATCCTGGACTTGAGATACAAAGGCGCTCACTGCCTTGTCACTAGTATCAGTGTCGGGTTTGGATAGGCCAAGGTTGGTGCTGATGTTAAGGCACTTTTCAGTACATCAAAAGGGGTTTGACATTCATCATAACTCTGATTTGGAATTAACCCATACTCTTCATGAATGCTGTCTTTTGTTTATCTTCTAGGGCCATTCCACAAAAATCCAGCCTCCAAGTAAGAATCGACTCTAGTCGCCCTTCCTTATATCATCATTGAGGAGTTTGTAGTCCACACAAAAACGAATCTTGCCATCCTTACGGACAAGCTAGACAATTTTTTATGCCCAAGATCCATTAGCTGGTTCAATTATTCCGTTTCTTAGCATATCCTCCACCTCCTTCTTTTCTATCTCCCTCTTTCCTTTTAGTAATCTTCTGAGAGCTTATCATATTGGAAAGGCGGTTCCGGTGTAAATTCTATGGACAATTGTACCTGTTCTACCAAGGTCGTTTAAGTATTTCGAGAAAGCGTGTTGATGTCTAACTAGCAACCTCTTTAGTTCCCTTTTCTGTTCAATGTCTACTTCTTGTCAACAACTCTGATAAATGTTCAGGAACAATATCTTCCCCGCCGCTTGTGCCTGATGCCCCAGAGGAATTTTGGTCTAGACGTCTAACTTTATTTTCAATGTTTTGTTGGTAGGACTCGAATTTCGCTATTTGCTGCTTGGGCTGTAGAACAATTTCATTGTCTGCCATGAAATTAATCTGATGGCTTTTTTGACTAAAATCCTTGCCAGACGGCAATCACGGTCTGTCACGTATGTAGTCGCTTGTTTTTTTTTCCGGTGAAAAAAATAGAACTCACTATTGTCTTGCACTAAATTTTGTAAATATTGATTTGATGTGAAGTTCTAGATTTTGACTTCTTGTCATTGCGTTTTGAAGCATTGTCATTTGATTGATGCTTCCAGTTAACTGGATTTCTATTCTTTTAATTCGAAGGATAGCTTGTAATAAATTTGTCCTTAATCGTAATTTTATATACTATATTTTACTATTCCTGTTGCTTCTCACCTGTATTATCAATTTTGAAAATACTTTTTTCAGTATTTGCCACATCCATTTTCACTTTTTGTATTTCAGCTCAAATATCTTTTGGGTCCCAATCACTTTATCTCGAACAGGCAGTTTTCTTTTCAAGTGTTAATTTTCCTTCCACGATGAGCGTATTGTTGAAACTTTCCTGGGGTTTTATCCACTTGCTACGATTGGAAGAAGAGGGTATTATGTAGCAGTACTAGTGATTTGAGAGAAACAAGAAACAATTTGTGTCACTATATGATTTTGTTTTGCCTGAATTTATCTCATTGATCGTCTCTTTGATTCATCTTGTTTTGATAGTCTATAACATTGAGAAATTCATGATAAAAATTAAACTAATATTTTAAAATAGTATCAGTTACGTCCCCACTACATTGCCTTCATTTGTCAATACTTTGTGGCAATATTCAAACCCCGAAATCATATTTAAACTGTCAAAAACAAGTCCTGGTCTGAAAAGCACAGCCTGTGTTGGCTTGTTTTCTTCATGGATCACACTTACAAGAGCATCATCATGCAATTGGTGAGGTTTTACAATTATATAGAAGCAAAACCCGTCCAAAGCATGCAATAAATAAAGATCTCAAGTAGAACATTTTTTTTTTTGGAAAATTCAGCCGGCAGTGAGATTAACAGGTTCAGCACGAAGTTTTTAACATAAATTTGTCTACGGAATAAAGGGGTAAGTACGTATCTCTAGTGGAATAACTGGGGCAAAGATTTGGAAGCAATCGACAGCTAACCAGATGATTATCGACACTAGAATCACGGAAGAGACAATCTCAGGAGTCAAAAGCCGCATTAGGAGATTATCTAAGATAAATGATCGTAATTGTGCGACCAGGACTAAAATTCATTCTAGATACAGATGCTAGTCACTATGCCTTAGAAGCAGTACTCTCTCAAGAAAAAAGCGGAAAAGAAAGTGTTATAACCTACATGAGCAGGTCATTGAACATACATGAACAATCCTATTGTGTAGCGAGAAAGAAGCTATTGGCTGTAGTTGTTGCATTGAAAAATTTCCACTCATCCTTGTCTGGTCAAGAAGTTCAAATTCGAACCGATAATGCTGCTGTAAGCTTGATCAAAAATCTGAAGATGCCAACTGGACAAGTAGCTAGGTGGTTAGAAGTAATTGGTAGTAGTATAATTATGTGATTATATATATGGCGGTTAGATATACGGATTTACCAAAAACCATTTTACCAAAATTAATCTCCCACCCATCACTCACCATCTCTTTTTACCTCATACTCGCCTACACACCCCACATTCCATCAACACTTACCCCCAAAAAGAACTTATTCACCCTACATTTCATTTAAATTAAACGAAAAAAAGCATATTAAAAATACCCTTATATAAAATAACTTCCTTGTTTCGCTTAACATCCGGTTTTTTAATAGCCTCGTTTTAAATAATGTTATTTTTGGTCTAGAAACTTTTAGAAGGGAGATAACTCTTGTTTTGGAAAAAAAAAAACAGATCACAATTTCTTCGTTTAATTAATTCATTTAAAAATAGCAAGAGTTTCATAAAAGCTAATAAAAGTTGACATTGTACTTGGTAAAAGTAGGCATGGTTGTAATCAAGCTGTAATTTCCCATCGACACCAGTGATCAGGCAGTCAACAGAACTGGTTATCTCATCATTCCTTTGACAGAAGGGACATTTGATTTCCACAACAAGACAACCAAGATACTGACGATGTGATTGGTTGTGATAACGAAAGCTGTCCATATGTTCACTTCAAGTGTGCAGGAATAAAACAAATACCGTAAGGTCAATGGTTCTGCAAAGCATGCAAGTAGAAAATAAACAAGTGACTGACCACCTGAATTGTTATTTTATATAGGGTGTACCTATGTTTGTGTTTCTGCACAAATAGTGCTTTATGCACGGGTACATGTTTTATTTAATTTACACATTCCCCATGATAACAAAATAAAAAAAAACCCACCTGAATTGTAATTGTATATAGGGTGTACCTATGACATTGTGTTTCTGCACAAATAGTGCTTTAGGCACGGGTACAGGCTTTGTTCAATTTACACATTCACCAAGATAACAATATAAAAGAAAAATTAAAAAAAAAACCGTCGTTGTCAGCTAGGCAACCTGATGAGCCCTGAGAGGGCGAAACGGTTTATACTGATCTCAAGGTTAAAAGGATTGTTTCACAAAATTATGTAATTTAACAGCCGAATAAGTCGAAAAAATTCTCAATTGAAGCTAAAACCTGACTCTTGCAATACGAATTTGTTCCTCTGCATGCATAATACTTGAACAACAAAATAAATTAAATACAATTTAATGTTGATGTTTATTGATGCACTGTCTGTCCACAATTGCTTGTGAACGCGATAGAGACTTCAGTTTTTATCCGATTTTGAAGAAACTTGGTTTAATTTACATACAGGGTGTATCAAAATACATTGGACCACGTTTTACTTAATAAATCTTGCACACCAGCATTCAGTCTCAACTTCCACAAGACAAGGACAAGTTTTTGAAATTTTGTCAACGAGCTTTATAGTGTCTTTTTGTTGGATCGGGGTCAAAGCTCGCCCTGGTTGATGCGAACCAGACACAGTCTCCGTCGTTCGGTTGACAGCTCTTCAGTCTGTTGTCCTTGGTTTTAATGACCTCAGGAATGTCAACAAACTTCAACCCGCCATCCACAGGCTTGTATCGGTTAGTACACCCCCAAACAACACATGTGTTAAACATTGCTTCTAACAAAGCGACAAAAATATAGACTGAATAAATATCATTGTTTTACCTTGACGATTTGACCTACATGATGGCGTCGCGCGCAATGCATCACGGGGAAACTCGCGCATGGAAAACTATGTATTCATTCTATCAGTTATTACTTCCTCACTGTAACTTTTTACATTACACAGGACCTAGTAATACATCTCATGGTATACCATATAACTTAATTAATAAGAGAAGACGACCATCAAGAACTCTTTCTCCACTTGAAGAATTGTTCATTACATTAGTGCGTTTACGTTGAGGCTTGTCTGAGAAGTTATGTATCGAAAATACTTACAATTTGGATTTTATTTTTGTATGACCGCTTAATATTTCTATCAATAAGTCCATCAAAAGAGCATGTTAAATCAAAACTCCAATCCCTTTTTCGTCAAAATTGTCCCCAAACAAGAGCTATTGTAGATTGTACTGAATTTTTTATTGAGCAACCTTCTGCATCATTGTGTCAAAGAGAAACCTTTTTTTTTTACATTTACTATCAGGTAGTGATTTTCTTATGGTCGATAGAGGTTTGGACATTCAGGATGATTTAACAGCTCGTGGAGTTTCTTTGTACATTCCTGATTTTTTTACACGGTCAAAACCGATTCACTAGTAGTCAGTTGGACAATTCCCTAACAGTAGCTGCTACAATGGATATTGGGATGTTGTAAATTGATGCTATCAGTGTCCCCTATACACATTAAAGTTTAGAAAACCTCTTTACAATACCTTTAATGCTTTGTATCTCTCAACCGTATCATAAATGTGACAACGTGAAAAGTAAATCTTGTGTAAAAAATTGTTACTTGCTCTACGATATATCTGTGAAAGATGGCAACAAATTATTAAACCAAACCTCGGAATATTAAGGTTACATTTCTGTTTAAAAAAAAAACTGTGTCTTTTACATTTACAATAACAATATCATCAGGAACAGCAAAATCACAAGAAGCAATGACAGAAATATTAAGCTGTAAATATATTTCATAAAAACAATCATGTGTTCTCTTTATTGTGTTAGTGTCATTTGAAAATTCTAAATAAATTCGTCCTGCTGACGAATCGTCTTTTGTTTAGAATTTATGGACTATATGGACATTTTATTTCCACTAACCTTAAAACATTGTCAATGGAGACCAAACGGTCTGGGGAGGCACATAAAAAGGCAAAGATGGATTGATTAATAAATCAAAAGAACACGATTTAAATGTAGGGTGAGATACCTGCTCTGAATATTTGGCAAAAGCCAAGTCCTCATTCCTAAACCCATGTTGAACACTAAGTGATACAAAATTTGTGTTTTAAAGGATCTGTTTTATTCCTAAAAGTTTCAAAAGTTGATGCTGTCAGACGATTTTCACGCTGAGCAAACCACGCTAAGCGTGTTTGAACTTCAATGCTTTTGGAAAATTTAATATCCACTGCAATAAAAGAATTAGAAATTGAAATTGAAATTCGCGTATGTTATCTTGATAATTTTCGCAGTATTATATGCCATCGTGAAGTTGCAGCCTATCCCATTGTCGCCAGAGAGTTTTAACTGAACTCGACTCTTTTGATACAGACTTCCAGAGAGGTCTCTGGTCATTGGTTTTCTTGCTCTGCATAACAAAAGAGATTATTGGATCATTCTTCTGTGCTATTTTCAAGTCTTCTAAACTCCATCTATCTAAATTTACTTCGGCATGGCATGGTATAGTATGTTGACTCCTTGTGGTTACCCGGACAATTTCAGTAATTTAGAGAATTATTATTAAGTTCTTGTCTGGTACAAGATTTACACGGGCGGCGTGATAATGCATCTGCATTTCGGTGTTTTACTCCAATCCTATGTGTGACCTCTAAATCATAAGTTCCAAGTTCCTGCAGTCATCTAGCTGTCTATCATGTTGGTCTTTTTAAATTCCGCATCCAACTAACTGCTGCATTATCCGTGCGTAGTATTACATGCTGACCGTACAGGTATGGGTGGAAGGTTTTTACAGCGGTAACGACAGCCAATAATTTTTTTCTATTGACACAATATTGTTGCTCGTGCACATTCGTCGCTTTGCTCATGTAGGCTATGACTCGCTTCTTTTGATCCTAGACTTGAGATAGGACGGCACCAACTGCCTTGTCACTAGCGTCTGTGTCCAAAATGATGTTTGATCCTGGGTTTGGATAAGCAAAGATTGGTGCTTACGTAAAGGCGTTTTTAAGTTTCTCAAAAGACATTTGGCAATCGTCACTCCACGAGAATTTCGTTCCTTTCTCTCATAGTTTATGTAGAGGTCTGGCAATATCTGCAAATCCAAAGACATGACGTCGATAATATGAGCACAGTCCTATAAAACTCCGCACATATTTAGCTGACTTTGGGTTAGGACCATTTATTTATTGCTTCGGTTTTCTCTGGATCAGTGGCTATTCCCTTTTCAGATACTATATGACCAAGAAATTTAACTTCCTTTTGGAAGAAGACACACTTTGAAGGTTTTAGCTTGAGATTTTCGTCAATCAATCTTTCGAAAGTATTCTCTAGTCTCTGTAACCCGTTCTTGAAATTTCGTGCATGGGAAATTATATCATCCATATAAAGTAAGCATTCTTCCGACTGCAGACCTCTTAATACATCCTCCATTAGACGCTCGAAAGTCGACGGACTATTTGCAAGTCCAACTGGAATGACTGTAAATTGAAATAAACCCATACTCTTCATGAAAGCTGTCTTTTGTTTATCTTCTGGTGCCATTCCATATTGCCAAAATCCAGCATTTAAGTCCATAGTTCCGAACCAGCAAGATCCCGAAAAAGCATCCAAGCAAGAATAAACTCTGGGCAGTGAATATGCGTCTTTCTTGGTTACATCATTGAGTGGTCTGTAGTCGACATAAAAGCGAATCTTACCATCCTTGCGGATAAGCAGGACAACATTTGATGCCCAAGGACCATTAGCTGGTTCAATTATACCTCTTCTCAGCATATCCTCCACCTCTTTCTTTTCTATCTCCCTTTTTTTTTGGTATTGGTAATCGTCTTGGGGCCTGTCTTATTGGAAAGGCGGTTCCTGTGTTAATTCTATGGACAATTCTATCTGTTCTGCCAAGATACTCGGAGTTTTTCGAGAAAGCGTGTTGATATTTAACCAATAGTCCCTTAAGTTTACTTTCCTGTTCTGTGTCAAGGTATTTACAACTTCTTGTCAACAATTCTGATAAATAATCAGGAATTATGCACTCACCATTGATTGAGGTACTATCCACCGAAGAATTTTGATTTATAGATCTGACTCTACTTGCAATGTTCTGGTAGGACTCGCATTTTGCTATTTGCTGCTTGGGTTGTAGGACAATCTGTCATGGAGGACATTAATTTGATGATTTCCCCTGTGTGTTAACAATTCCGGGTACTACGTAAACGTTGTCTTTAGTGCCTTCTGGATATCCACTTTCCATTAGAATATCACTCCCAATTATAGTTACTGGTATATGTATAGGATTTCGGGGAAGGGAGGTTTGATTCTTCCAAATGTACAGGCCTAGGATGGAGCAGACACTTTATTTAGAAATAAATATGCCATTTTCATAAAATCCATTGTCCCAAGTATCATCGGTTTCTCCTATGTTACCTGATCTAGACGAGACAAGATGCCTTTCGGGCGTATATCCACCCATCGACTCAGGCCCTACTGAACCGATGGTCTCCCTTTTCCCGATCTTCTATTTCCATTATTTTGTGGACCATTTCCAGTAAAATTTCCTTTCGGACAGTCCCTCTTGAGATGTCCTGTGGTATAACAATTGCAGGCCAGGTTTCTCAAAGTCTTTTGCAGTTTACTACGTTAAATCCTTGGCCACATCGTTGTGCACGCGTTAGGACAATCATGAGATTCGTATTATAGTTTGCGGATACAGACAACCCTATGGAAGAAACAAGAAAAAAACAGAAAATGTAAGTGAACTACTGAACTAGAAGAAGTGAACGGAAGAGAAAATGTAAGAGAACTATTGAACTTAAATGAAGAGAATGGAAGAGAAAATGTAAGGGAACTACTGAACTTAGAAGAAGAGAACGATAGAGAAAATGTAACAGAACTACTGAACTTAGACTTAGAAGAAGTGAACGGAAGAGAAAATGTAACAGAACTACTGAACTTAGAAGAAGAGAACGATAGAGAAAATGTAGCAGAACTGCTGAACTTAGAAGAAGTGAACGGAAGAGAAAATGTAACAGAACTACTGAACTTAGAAGAAGTGAACAGAAGAGAAAATGCAGCAGAAGTACTGAACTTAGAAGAAGAGAAAATGCAGCAGAAGTACGGAACTTAGAAGACGTGAACAACATGACAGATGAACTTAAGGACGAAAGGGAAGGAGAAAAAAGAATAAGAAAACGGAAGCATGAGGAAATGAAAAAAGATAACTGGAAGAGAAATAAAAACAGAATTAAAAGATGTAAAGGGTTGGAATATACAAATAATAAAGGAGTGAAAAAGGGTGAGAGAAAATTGGGTAAAAGATTAATTCAGGTTTTTGAATTAAATCTAAAAATAGGAATTGTGCAGCAATAAGTGAACAAATGAGGAAAGACATTTTCACCAAATTTTGGATTGAGTTACAAAGTTGGGATCAAAGACGGGCATGGGTCTCTACATTGATCAAGATAGTTGATATAAAGCAAAAAAAGGCTTGCAGCAACTCAAGGAGAAAATATTCATGGACTTACAATCTAATACATAGAAGCAAATCGTATCAAGTCTGCAAATCAATGTTTGTCTCTACTCTTGGATTACAAAGAACTCTGCTAGATTGGGTGCAGGATTCCAAACCAGAAAATGATAAATTAGAAATTATTACAGAAGAAGGAATTGCAAATGTGCAAAAACCAACTCGTTATGCTTCCAATAAATCAAAGCCTGACGATTTAGATTTCCTGAACAACTTTCTGTCGAGTTTATCAACTGTTGAGTCTCATTATTGTAGAGCTGCGTGTTCAGATAAGAAGTTTCTTGAGCCAGGAACGACATTTAATGGTATTTATGATGAGTATAGAAAACAAGCCGGAATTGCTGATAGCTGCCCATTGAGTTACCCAATCTTTCATCGCATTTTTAATGAACGCCGCTTTTCTGTTTTTGTGCCTAGAAAAGATCAATGTGATATGTGTGTTGGTTACAAGCATGGGAATACAGAACAGGATATATAGACTCATCATATTCTTATGAAGGATGCAGCAAGATCTGAAAAGGCAAATGATATTGTTGATTCATTTCGTGAAAACTCAGTTTCGGTTTGGTCCATGGATCTACAAGCTGTTCTTTTATGTCCTCGATCACAAGCTAGCTGCATGTACTACAGAACAAAGTTGAAAACACCCAATTCTACATTATAGAACATGCAAAATCATGATGAATCATGATGATGTAATTGGAAATTTATCCAGTGATGTATTTGCATGGATCCAGTATACACACTTCCTAATTTTTTTACACGCTAACTCCAATGTCAAAACACTTATAATTTGGTCTGATGGGTGTGGGTATCATAACCGAAATTCCATACAATGTGAAAGACAAAATCCACGACCATATTTTGTAAACTGACCCCTCTTTTTAACTCAAAGCTGCCAATAACCAAACGCAAATTTGATCATCTTCAAGCGTTAAAGATTGTTATTCCATCTGAAATCCACACATTTTATGACAACTTGCCGAACGATGAAGTAATGAACGATTAAGTATTAAGATAATGGTTGATTTCTTTGTTAAAATAATATTATTTGTTATCATTCGTTATATTACCATAAATTGTTTATATTAATAATGAACTCATTAAGCCATAAATTTTAATTTTACGGACATCAGATTGTACACGTAGTTAATTATATTGTTTTATGAAATAAATGGTTTGTTTTTTTAAATGCAGACTTATTCTATTATTTTCTCGGGCAATTACAGCAACATGGTATCATTTCCCTTTGTTCAATACTTGTTGGTGGAGAGCCAGTCATTGATGTCAGCGCTTAACTTTGAGCACATATGCCAAACACATCAAGTATTCATTGTTAAACATGTAATCATTATAAATAGTGTTGGGGTTCAAAAATGAACCGCAAAATATTTAATGAAAACTTTGAGATAATGTAAGGGACATATTTCTTCAGATTTTGTTCTATAGTTTTCATTAATTCGAGCTAAAAAAAATCCTTTCTTTTTAATAGAGAGTTAAATAGGTTTTCAAGAAACAAACACAGTATTGCCAGAGAGAAAAACATACTGAATTTTTAAGACAAATTGCCTAAGTCATTTTTCGTGAAATTGTAATCAAAAGTTGCTGAAATACTATTAGTTACTTATTCCTAATAGTCCCTAACATTCTAATTGACCAAAATTTAACAACATCATTCTGTTGAAATGTCTTTGAATGAGACAGTTTTAAGCGTCTCTTGTAAAATTGCTTTAGTCCAACGATATTTACAAACGTCAGGGACAGCTATGGGCAAACGATTCGCTCCTTCGTACGCAAACCTTTTCATGGCAGAGTGGGAACGTGAGGTGTTGCTCCTCTGTCCATTTGACCCACTTTTTTACGGACGCTTTTTGGATGACATTTTTATGGTTTGGACTTCTTCTATCGAACAATTTTGGGAATTCTTTGAAATTCTCAACAACCACCACCCTTCTATCAAACTTACCGCAAAAGTGAGTGACAAAAGCATAGACTTTCTTGATACCACTGTCTTTAAGGGAGATTCCATAGCAGAGACAAATAAACTTCTTTCACCCAAAACATACCTTTTCTGGTATAATAAAGTCACAAGTTTTACGATTTCATCGAATTTGCACAAGATCTTCTGATTTCAACCAAGCCTGTACGATTGTTTCCTCAAAACTGAAAGAGCGTGGGTACTCTAAACGATTTTTACGAAACATAAAAAATTCCACCTTAGCACAGATAGCAGCTAAAAACAGTCTTTATGACGAAGTACCTCCAGGTTCAAGAAGTGCACCATGTTTGTCCAGTAGATGCAAATCATGTCCCTTTATATCAGAAACTCATTATTTTGTAAGCAACTCTACGAATAAAAGGTACCCGATCCAGGAACATCTAACATGTGAACATTCGAATGTAATATATTTATTTTCATGCAGGAAATGCCCCAAACAATATGTAGGAGAAACTAAGAATAATTTACGAACCCGTTTTAATGCTCATAGGTCTTTCAAATTAAAGAAACACAAGCCTGTTTCTAATCATTTCAACCTCGACGACCATTCAATAGACGATCTCACCCTAATCCCAATTGAGCGTATAGATATTGACTTGCCCGAGGATGAACTTCCCACTAACCCCTGCTGCTCCTTACTCTCCTAGTTTAACTCTCTAAGGTCTAGGCCTAGTCCTGACAAATGAGGAAAGGGTCCCCACACCCTGACTACACTACCGAGTCCTTGATCTCCTTAATTCGAGGGGATACGTTTGCCTCTTTCCTTCCTAAGACTGAGGAACTTTTAGTTGGGAAAGGACATATGTAGATCTCTCCAAAGCATAACCAGATCCTCTCTTCTTATGACTAGCATGGCGTGCCGTACATGCACCCAAAGCTGAAGATTAAGCCATAAGAACAACGAGAAGATTTCTTCAAAAATAATATTTAATTTAATCTATATCTTATATGTTATCACAGCGATATAGAACAGCAGTTATTCCATACAATACAGCGTCAACTAACAACACGAAATCGTCGCACTAATTAATTCGATTAGCCTACGTTTCATCAACCCAAGCTAGCTTCTTTCCGAAGTTTCGTTATTGTGTGTAAATCCGAAAATAAAATTGTGGTGAATTCCCGTTATCAATCCGGTCCGAAGTGTGGTGGAGATAACGCGCGCGACAGCATCTAACGACTTAGCCTACATGGTTTGTGAACAAATTTTCTAAACAAGAAAATACCAAAATGGCGATTTAATTTTTCCCAGGCCTTGGATCCGCGGCCAGTACCGACGGAACATTTAAGACTATTAAGAGATAAACCTTTCTCTTAAGTAGTTAATATTCCAACCTTATCCATGTGGCTTACTAAATATCAGTAGGTAAGTAGAACGGAAAGTGATCATGATGATGCTGATTTCCATAGTCGTCAAAGAACTGTCAGTGTCAAGAGATGGCGTTATCTGCCATTTTCGTTTTGCGAGCCTCCATATACAGCAAAAGCGAGACCCGTGCTTCCGTGGTCAAGACGTGAGCGCGACTATAAGGAAAGAGGGCTAGCTTGCCCGGGTCGTGTCCGGTCTAATATTTTAAGGTTATTAAGAAATTGCAACAATAAAATTAACATAAATTAAAGATTCCAGAAAACGGACAAGGCATTTTGATTCGAAGTAGTGCTCAATGCGAAAGTAAGCAGTCGATGTCATAAAAGAGTTCCGTATTTTTACAAGAATTCTTATATTGAAATTGAAATATTGCCCTGTCCGGTTTTTATCCGTTCATACAGAATACTAATAACTTTCATATCAATTTGCAATGAAAACATTTTCTTATAATTATAATTTGTAAACAAAGAAACAACGACCTAGGCGTAACAATCTTTGATCTAATGACCTAGTGCCCCGACGTAGTAATCTACCGAAATAGTTCTCATTTAGTACAAACATATGCGCTAAGCTAAATCCAAATAGGAACTGTAATGAAAATTTAACAGTAATGATCAATTTAAACTATATTAAAAATGTCCTACGTGAGCTGCGACTCAAACAGTATTACTACTCTTGCCTTGTAAACATACTACATTTCCTCATAACGACGCGTCATGAATGACGGTGATGTGAGAACGGTCCTAGATAGCTTGATTCAAAACACTATTGTTATAAAAGTACTGCTAATTCTCGTAAATCCTTGATGTGATTAAATAATTAAATATGGAGGTTAATAAAAAGCACAATTTTGTTAATGAACGTTAAATATTGATGGTGTTTGAACCGCTCTTCTGTCCTTACCGACGACACTTATTACGGTCATAACATGGTGACCTACTTAACTACGTTATTGACTAAGCCATAAAAAACATTGCATACTGCGTGTATGCTGGTAAAAGCCACCCCAACCCACATATAACAATACCATTCTGCTGCCCACATGATTCATGACTTAGAGTGATGAAGAACTGGTTAGGGCTTCACAGGAGGTAAAAGAGAATATTTGTTTTCACTATTCTGATACTAGTGATTGGGGGAGTGATTCCAACAAAAGATCAAAATTAACAAATTTAGGCAATACTGAGAGGAAATTCGGTCAAACTGTAACTGAAAGTGACTTGAAAGCGTTTGAGAGCACACGATTACCAGCAAGTACTGTGGCGAAAAGTAAATGGGCAATGGAAGCTTTTGTTAATTGGCATAATTATCGTCGCAATATGTTGTTAGAACCAGATGGTGAATCGTTCGATTCAGATGTGTTGAAAATGTCGAATGAGACTCTAAATAACGCCCTTCGTCATTTCATCGTCGAAATAAGAAAACAAGATGACGAAGAGTATAGAGGCCAAACTTATTGTGGCAATCCAATATCACCTTCCAGGGTATGAGGAATGTGCTGGACGCAAAAATGAAACAGTCAGGTTGAAGGCTCATTCCCCTATATAACAATAATGTAAAAAATAGTTTATATTCCATCTGTAATCATGTTTAATTATTTACGTTTCAACCATTACATAATGTGGTATGCTTATGAATCTTACAATAAATACTTCTAATATTGTGAACTGATGTGAACTTTATGATTGACTGAAAGAGACAGAATGAAAATAATAAATATAAGTTTGCGGATATGTGAGAGGGCCTTGAACTAAATGCACTGTAGAGCTAAAGACAACTTAGATCACACCCTATAAGTGCACAACATATAGAAACTACAGCAAATTATGTCACAGATACTTTCAGAACTAAATAACAATATAACTGACATTACACCCTAAAACAGTGTGAGCGGGCCTTTAACAGTACATATTATAAACTCAACAGACTGCACATAAAATAGCTTATAAGTTATAATTATGACAGTGACAGCATTGATGAACTATTGGACTAAATGCTTTAAAACATATATAGTGATTTTGAGATAGAATTTACTTATGCTAACCGTATTATATGCCTTCCAGGTACAAATTCTTGGATAATATAATCAATACATGGTTTCAAGATGGAGTATGAGAAAATAAACATTATCCAGCCTTAAATTAGTAATAAAAATATTGACAGTCATAACTAAACAGTAAACAAAACTTATGACTAAATTTCCACAAATTTGGGAATCAAAAATTACAAATTACATAGAAAACGAAAGCAATATCAAATGTGCATCTTACACAGGTATTGGTCTAGAGAAAAAGAGGGCAGATGTAATTACCGAGGCGTATGAAGAAACCCTCTGGAAAAATTATATTGGGTTCTGAAAACCCCAAGCAGCTGTTGGACACAGTATTTTATCTCACTAGGTTGAATTTTGCCTTAAGGGCGGGTAAAGAACACCGTAGCCTCCGTTTTGGCAAACATTCTCAGCTAACTTTACACACTAACGAATCTAGATTACCATATTTACAATACAAGACAAACCAAGATGGTCGTAAGCACCGAAAACGTCAGAAGAAAACAGTGAGAGCTTAATTATGATAACTTGGATAAGATAAGATGCATTGTTAAAGTTGAAAAGTCCATCCAATTAAGGTAAGTGCATTGTGAAAAGATTTTAAAATTTAATTAAGGTTAGATCACAGCTGATTATTGTACAAAGTAAGTAAAAATAAAATAAAGTATCGAGGGTCCAAAATGTGTCGCAAGTAAATTTTGGTTAAAGATATATAGTTGTTTACAATTACACATATTTTTTTGTCTACTTTCAGGCCCCAAATGACGAAAACTAATTTTTTATCTTCAGACAACCAAATTACCCACTTCACAAACCTGGTATAACAGTACACCAATAGGTGTTCACACGCTACAGAAACACCGCGCTGGATTAAACGCGGCTTCACAACGCAGGAATTGATGAACAACTCATCTCAGAAACCATCGGCCATTCATCTGATGTTATCAGATCATACAAAAGAACCTCAGAAACACAGATAAAAGATGTTAGTGATATTTTACAAAATAAGGCGCCAAATATGTGTTTACCGATAAATGTCGGATTACAAGAACATTCTGTTAAAGTAAGGATGTTAAGATAACTCTAAAGTTTTGATGCAAATCAGGATGTATTTCTGTAAATAATGTGTTTAATATGAGCATCTGTCAGATTAATCCGACATTTGAAAGCCTAGTCATATTGGCAAAGGACCAAGAGTCCAATATTTACAGTCCATTATTAATGTCAATATTGGACTCGTGGCGATTTGCCAGTACCATTGTGTTGGATAATGGTGCGCCAAGATCAAAGGGTGACGTCACATCTGTATTTTAATTGAACATAATATATCAGGAAGTCTTCAATATAATTAACAGGTGTAGCAGGAGGTAATCTAGGGTAGTTATTTCAGACCAAAAAAAAACCCAACCCAAATATCAATCCTGTCGTGTCTCATTACACCAAGAGTTCCAGGTTCTTTCTGGATACTGTGATCTCTAAGGGAAGTAATAAATAATTAAACAAAAACACATTTATTAACTCAAGACAAGACATCACAGAACGAATTTCAAACAATACATTTACACAAACATTCAAAACCCCCGATTCAAGACCATAGTCTCCGTTTTAGATCAGTCCATCTGAACGAGCGGAACGTTATGTTCCCGATTCAGATTTGACTGGAAACCAAACCGACCCAAGGCAACCACAACCCCAAAATCAAACAGCCAGATCGTCTGACTAAGGTAAGAGCCAACTCTATGAGCGGAGTGTTATAACTCCCACAGAACGAACATGCTTACCCTAAGCCGTCTACCGACCAACTGCCTGTTATAAGGTACGATCGAGCTTTTTATAGTGTTTGCTCATGAAAATCCCGTGCAATGCTAAAATCAACTCTCATTGGTCGAATCCACACTCGATTGATGAAATGCCATAATGCACAAAATAATCCGGAAACTCCAACTTCCGGTTCGTATCAAATTACGGTACATTAAATATGCCACCTACTACGCAGGTCTGATTGGTTTTGGAATAATGGAAGAAAAAACTCATGCCTTGAACAAAAAATCTACAAAAAGTTTTTATACGTCCACATTTCCATGTCCGTCTGTCCATCCACATTTGTTGTATGCACGATAGAGGCTACAGTTTTTATCTGATGAAACTTGGTGTGCATGTATATATTGATGAGAACTCGGTCAAGTTGATGAATGTTCTTACATTAATGGCACAAGTAAGTTAAATTCCTGCTGTAATATGCCACTAATATGTTTTAACTCTTGTTTTTAGTAAAATTAGATAAAGTACAAATATCTCGGGTTATTGAATGAGCAATTAGTAATGATTTCAAAATCAATAATAATGATTGGCATGAGTGTTGGTTATCACCACTGAGCTATATATAGACTGGAGAGAAGCTTGCGTCGGTGCAGTGAAGAACCGGAAGTCAGCCATTAAGCTACCAAGCCATAACAAAACGTCAATAGGGAAGTGCAATAATTTTGATAATAATACAAGAAAAACACACTTTTATGCGAATTTATTTCACATTTCAAAAAAAAAAAAAATTAAATATGGAATAAGATACATTGAATGATCAACGTTCAGAAATTTTAGTAAAAAAAAAATCAAGATAGATACGATCGTTCCACTTTCTGACATTACTGAATAGGCTACTGAATGTAACTAAAATCACACTCCAAAGTAGAATAAAGTTTATTTCGGACAATTTCCTGTTAGGTAGAATTAAAGTCATTAAAAATCAAACAGAAAAAATAGGGAATAATAAAATTGTTTCAATGATACAAAACCAAATCTCATTAATCTATTCATGCTTAAATAATATGAGTTTTGATAATTTCTTCCTTATTTTGGGTTCACTGTTTTTTTCATTAAGGGTTTTTGCAGCATGATGCAATTTTATTTTAGAATATTTATAACAAATGCATTTTATTAATCTTAAAATGTGATTTTCTTCAAAAGAATATTGCAAATTATGTTCATCCAAACAAGTAAAGATTAATTTTATATTAAGGTTAACTAGAACAAATGTTGATACAGCACTTAAAAATTGTCCTTGTGGTAAATTATTAGAAGAAAGTATTGAAGACAAACATTTTTTCTGTAGCATAACATACTTTTAAAACACTGGATGAAGGAATACATAATCCACCCCTATCTTTAAATTTAACAAAGCTGTTTACTGGAATTTCACTATTTGTACGTGCATCTTCAAGTGCTAAAGAACAATCAACACATTTAATTTCCCTGTGAACCATTTTGACAACATAGCCAGCAATATACGAAATGGAAGCCTCCTTATATTCAGAACATGTGAATAAGTTTGGTTGAATTTCATCTGGAAGAGCTGGATCATCAGCGTTCAATCCGTATTTTTTTAGGAAGGCAATGTCTGATATTGTGTGGGTGATACCATTATTACTGTACATGTCGGAAATTGATGATAAAATATTTGTAGATGAAGCGTTAACACAATTTCCTTTTCCTCCAATCATTTGCGTTCCTCTAAATAGAAGTCTTTTATATGCTGCTGTAAATTGTATGGTAGTTGGATCGTTATTAAATCCACCTGCAGCTCTTATGGCACCAAAAAACAATTCAATATGATCCTGGCTTAGCTTGTAGGTTAATATATAATTCAGTTCAGGAGTTGGGCCCATCAAAAGATCATTTACTACACCTTGGATGCTTTTAATTCCAACTAAAAAACCAATGAAACCAGTTTTCCTTCTTGAATGGATCATCTTGTTTTTATTAGTATCTGTTAAGTTGTAAATATAGGTGAATGCTTCATTCAAAAATGGTTGCCAAAAGTCTATATTACTAACTCTCAAGGGCGATTTAAAACCTTTTTGGTATGGTGTTCTCGAATTAAGTAAGTCAAAGAGTCTGTCAATTATGCGAATAAATTCGATTGTACCTTCAGAATTTTGAAACTGTGTAAGTTTTAGCACTTCATGGCAATATTGGATTGCATCTGCAAGGTTGACCTTCATTTTCTGCTGCTTCCAATTTGTAATGTGGGCTTTTTTAATTTTATTGGCCAATCGCAAACCTTCATTTTCCTGAAGTTTATGAAGCTCTTCTATAAAACGCCATTCTATTTTCTCTCCCTTGCTATTTACTATGATGCCACCATCAGCCAAAGTGTTTCTTACCAATTTAAGCATATGACAAATATCAAACATCACATACACTTGCTGTTCATGAAATGTAGGGTGGGGAAAATGTGTGTCTATTGAAAAACTTTCTATCTTCGTTCCCAAGGATCGAAACATGGTAAAATGGGATGAAGGACCATCACAAGTAACAGATGTTATTTTGACATCTATATCTGCAAGTCTGGACAGCGATTCTCTTACAATATTGGCTTTTTCTTCTCCAGTCAACCCATCAATAAAGAAATAGGCTATTGGTACCTTCCATCTGTCGTTTAGAGAGACAACCATGAAGACTAAAGCGTCTTTAGCTGTAGGAGATGAATCTGAATCAGAAGTGCCATTCCCAATATCAACATAACCAGAAAATGACTTGCCATTCCATTCTACATGCTTCCTTATTGCCATTTCATCCAATGTCAGAGCGCATATTACTTAGCTGCACCTTCTTCTACCTTTACTTTCAGGGCATCAAATGATGGTTTTGTGAAGATTGGGTCAGCAGAGACGGAAGAATACCACTTTCTGATTTGTTTAGGATGAGGCAGGGATAACTGGAAAGTCTGTCGAACATAGTCATAAGCTTTAGATGAATAAAACTGTAGTGTCATTGCAAATGATTTCAACTCTGACGAGTACTTTTTTGATGGTTTGCCACTAACAATCTGTTTCATAACTTCTAGTGATGTTCCAGAAAATGTGTCCTCTAAAATAACAGAACAAGTATCTGATATTAATTTCTCTTTTCTTAGGGCATCAACTACAGATTGTACTTGACACTTTCTTCTTTACTCTGTCTCTAGTTTGGTTACTTGATTTAAGTATCTTTTTAAGAATTATAATTCTATCTTCAGCTTCATTGATCTTTCTTTTTAATTTTCTGGGAGAACCGCTTATGTAATAATTATGTTCAACAGGGATGGTATCAATATCACTACAGGTTTGTAGATTTTCTTCTTGTCTGTGTGCTGGTGGCTTTCTCTCTACTTGTTTCTGCAATGTCAAACAATATGGTAGGTATTAATATATTTGTAAGGAGGAAAGGAGAGTGATGATGGGTAGTTTTACCAGTATTCTGCATGTATGCATAGTAACTAGAATATGTTCTTAAGAAATGATGCTTAATGTATTATCCAAGATTAATTGTGGATGGTTTTGTCAGGAAAATGATTTGATTTGTAATTGGTGAACAATCACTTTAATAAGCATATGCAGGCAATTTGAGGCTTATTTAGGTACAAGCTGTCCTGTTTTGAAATTAGAATTAATGAAACCGATTAAGAGTAAAGAAGGTGAGTAAAGTATCTTAGTAATTTAGTGAAGGTTTTGATAATGCTCACCTTCATTAAGTGATCAGGAAAATCAAATATTGTTGGTACAGCATCATCTTTAAGGTAGGTACGCTCAAGAGTTATCAAAAAACATTTTTCCTCAAAATGTCTGGAACACAAAATAGTGTGCTTAGTTGGTTCAAAATCAACTCTCTTCAAATTTACCAGCCACTTCTTGAGTCTTTCTGGATCTTTCAAAGGATATCTGAAATACAAATAAGCATAATTAGTTCTATAAGTTGTAAGTTACTAAAGATGAAGGAGAGGTGGGTTTTTAAAAAAGTAATGTTGGCTAAAATGGCATTTCTGGGGCAGTAGTAAAATACATTGAGCACATGATGTCAGGGCAGTAAAAGAGGGGAAGTATTTTTTCAGTTAATCCAGTAGAATTTTGTGATTGATAGAATCAAAACACTTTCATTTACTATTTATTTTTATTAATTCATGGTTAAAATTCGGACACGGGAATCGGTAGATCTCCCGCCGGTATGTCGATTGAGGACATTCAAAATCGGTAGAAACCTGACAAAATCGGTGGATTACACGTGTATAATTTTGTTCTACACCAGAAGCTGATAATACATAAGTGCCGTGAACCCAAATGAACCGATACGGAACAAAAGTCGTACCGTGAAGGTTTCACCCCTATTGAAAAAGTCATACATTCAAGTTATTAGACCTTGCTTCAATCGCGGTTTTTTTTTCCTTTCAAAAGTTTTTTCATCATAAAAAAAAACAGCTTTTACCTGTGAAATTTAATTCCCTGTGGGATGTTCTCTCTTTCAGATCTAATTGAACAATTTATCGCCGAACAGCCGGGCATATTTAATAGTAAAACTTGTAGAAAAACACGACGTCAATAGGTCTAACGCGGGACGTTGGTAGCTTAATGGCTGACTTCCGGTTCTTCACTGCTCTCATTGGCTCTTGGCTATGACGTTCCATCTAGTTATTTATAGGATATCTATGGTTATCACCCATGGATAAACCTTATTGAAAATCAGGAAAATCGAAAAATAATTAGTTTGAGTTATTGCCCTTGTTCTTGAAAACGCGTTCAATTTTAGCTTGTGAACACTCTAGAAGGGACAATGCTTGACGGATTTTGGCGAAACTTGGTGTGACTATTCGTTTTCACCCAAAGATGAACCCTATTGAAAATCAGAAGAATCGAAAAATATTGAGTATGAGTTATTGCCCTTGTTCTTGAAAACGCGTTCAATTTTTAGCTTGTAAACACTCTAGTAGGCAAAATTCATGACGGATTTAAACGAAACTTGGCTTGAGTGTTTATTATCACCCAAGGATAAAGCCTATTGAAAATCAGAAAAATCGAAAAATATTTAGTATGAGTGGTTGAACCTTGTTCTTGAAAATTCGTTCAATTTGGAGCTCGTAAAAACTCTAGAAGGCATGATTATGCCAGATATTGACAAAACTTGGTTTAATTATTCAGTACCGCGCTGAAGATTGAATATTTGTCTTCTAGTACGATCGTTGCTTCGATTGTTGACTCAATCATCAGGTGCCAATGATGAAGTGGTTCTTTCTTCAATGGGTATTCCATACAGAGTAAACCAAGATTGTCTCGTAGTGGTGGTGGGGTAACTCTCATTTCCTCATTTTCTGAATTTCCTGATTTGATAAATCAATTGGCCAGTTGCCGCATTGAACCGGTCATAGTCGGCGATTTTAACTGTCATGTGGACGATATCAAAAACCCATTCACCGTTCGATTTCACGAAGTTCTTCAAACACATTCTCTAACCCAACACGTGACCAACCCCACAAATGATAGAGGACATACACTGGATATTATAATAACTAAAGAAAGCTATTACTTGATTAATAATATAGACGTCAATGACAAACTCCTATCTGATCACTTCCCCGTTAATTTTAATCTCAACATACGAAAGTCACAATGTGAAAGGAAACTAGTTTCATTTCGTAAATTCAAAACTCTGGACAGTGATGAGCTGCGTTCTTCAATACGCTCCTTAAAATTAGATGATATATTTCTCATCGGAGATGCCAATTTAAAGTCAATTCATTTTAATGAATGTCTTCAAAATATACTGATAATCTTATTCCAATACAGACAAAAACTCTGAAAAGTCAGGACTAACGGTTCACGGAGAAATTTATAAAAATGCAAAAATCCGAGTAACTCGTCTTATTGAAAGTGCTAAATCTATATTGATAAAATTGACAATGGTGAAAATATTCAAAAAGAAGAAAGTCGTTAATACTCTGTTGGATCATAATCATGGTGTGAAAATTTTACAATCATTCAATAATGGCGATCTGCCAACCCGTTTCTCTAATTTCTTCGAGACTAAAATTGATAAAATACGAAATAACATTGCAATTGTTACTGATTTTGTTGATATTGTTGACAGTTATGATGCAACATATTCTTTGAATTGCCTCAAAACTGTACCTGTCACTGAAATAGCCACTGTAATCCGCTCTATGGCCACAAAATCTTGTTCACTTGATCCCTTTACAACTTGGCTCCTAAAAGACTGTTTGTCTGAATTACTTCCATCAATCTGTGATATTATTATTAATAATTCCATTGATACTGGATGTTTTCCAGATATATAAACATGCCCATGTTATTCCTTTAATTAAAAAATCTTTCCTTGATCCCGATCAAGACAAGAATTACTGGCCAGTATTCAATCTTAGTTTTGTCTCTAAAAGTTCTCGAAAATGTATCTCAATTCAACTTATCGATTATATATCGATAATATATAGCACAGAAACAGCACTACTTAAAGTTCAGAACGATATTTTATTGTCCAAAAACAGTGTGTAATACTCCTGCTTCTAGTTCTAGACCTTACTGCAGCATTCGATACTGTTGACCACAATGTTTTATTCTACCGTTTGTCAAATTATTTCAAAATTAATGGTTCAGCCTTAGATTTACTGAAATCATATTTAACGAATCGTTCACAGTCTGTTATCTAAAACAATAAATCCTACTATTCAAAATGTTGTAATATGGTGTGCCACATTGGTCAGTATTGGGACCGATTTTATTCAGAATGTACACCATTCCACTATCTAATATAGTTCACAGGCATGGTCTCGATTTTCGTTTATACGCAGACGACACAAAGGTTATATTTATCTTTTAGACCCTCGGTAAATAATAGTTTTAACTTTTGTAAATCCAAGATTGAATACTGTATAGAAGATATCAGTTTATGAATGAACAATAATTTCCTTAAATTAAACGATGATAAAACTGAATACATTTTACTGGGATCGAACAATTTTTTATCAAGCGTCAAGAAAACGTGAAAGAGTATATTTTGAGGTTTCAGAAATATATAGTTTCTGTCTGTGGTGGGCGAGACCCTCCAGTCCAAATGGTCACGTGAGAGACTGCGACTTGATTTGCTCTTTGCTATGTTCATGTGGACAAACATGCTGCATACCCGATTGGGGAGGTTATGACCACGAATTAATGGGGACGGTGTCGTACAACAAAGCGAAATGACTGGACGGGGATATCAGCCTAAAAGTGGTAATATATATTTTATATAATCTTGTCCAGATCGAGCCGACATTTTTCTGTACCCATCTCTCGGAGGACTGAGGCCATCGCTCCAGATCTTCCCCCGAATGTATATAATGATGTGGCGTCAGGTAAGGTATCTAACTCGTCTAGACACTCGATACCAGTCCTTTTCATTATGAAATACTTTTTCACCTATGATTGATATACTTCCTCGTATGAAAATAATTTTCATTGGATTTCGTTTTGCAGTTCGTATTGATAGTCAAGTAACCTAATTTTCGTGCATCTCCGGAAATGGTTAATAATTTACATGTGCGACCTCGCATGACCTGTTATGACCTGGTTATTTGTACAATGTCAGCTAGTAGAATGAATCCAATAGTTTCAAGCAAAATAAAATGTATTAATGTATACTTTGACAAATATAAAATGGCGTATTTGAGTTATTACCAAACGTCGCAATTTTTATCGGCTGAATTTCCTTATAATTCCCAGCTGTAATCGAAATTCCAAGTGTCGTCTGCTAGAATGTAGTCCTAAGAATGAAGTCACGTGATTAACTAGCGGATTCTGTATCAGCAGAAAAATTCTATGGAACACAATGTTGGCCATATTCTTATGTTGTTTCAATGACTTTTAGCAATAAATCACGCTATGTATCCTATTTTTGTCAGTCACTATTTTTTTTAAGTCGTGGTTCTTTGGAGGATTTGTCATTAGTTATAATGACTCGATATTAAAGATAAATACTAAGAGAAGTTAATTCTACCACCGGGTATCCATACAACATGTGGACTCACTCCACTAATTCATTTGCCATCTATTCCCATGTTAAAACACGAAATTCAACCTTCCACAACTTTTCCAGAAATCTCGTTGAAAGCTTTCCAATATGTCGAATGAAATCATCTGACCAAATCTTAAAGATAATGCAATTTTAGACATCAAATTCCAAATCTAGACAAAAAATTACCCCAAAATAGGCATGCAAAAACCTCAAATGGGAGAGAGAAAGAAGATTTCTAAAAATAGCATGGACTATTCAAACAATCATTTTCATAAAATGTTTTAGTGGAGTGAGTCCATGTTTTTCTCGACTTATTTATAGATCAAACATTGTACACGAAAATAGGTGACGCATTATGCCGCCGTTGTCGAGGTGGTTGCTCATGAAATATGGGTCAAAATGAGGGATTCATAAAAAATATCGAAACAAACAAATTTTGATTATTTTGTAGAATATCTGAGGAAACATCTATGACATAAAAAAAAAATCCCGTTTTTTTAACTATGACGAAATTAGGTGTTGAATCCTTATATGCACGAAAATAGGTTACATCACTGTACTTGGTTTATTTATTCAAAATCCAAGTCTATTTTTAGGCGGAGAGACGAGAGTTATCTCCCATGAAATAGAGCAATGGCGTTTACATTTGCCGCATTTTGCTACATAGTGGCCTTGATATTAACTGCAGTTTTGATATTTTTCGCAATATTTCATGTAAGTGAATTGATCGTTATTTGTTAAGTTGTTGTGTAGAATGTGATATATATTAATCAAACTCTCTTAATCGCCCCCCGTCTTCATTGACATAAGCCCAAACAAGTTGTAGAGAACTTACTTCGTAGTAAATAAATGCCATCATTTCTTAATCGACCTTTCCGTCACTGTCAAAGTTATTTCACACTCGAATCAGCAAGCATTCACATTCAGGACAACAGTTATTAGGGGGGAGGATGGAGGTTGTTCCCTCCTTTTCCTCTCTCTTTTTGTTGGCCCAAGGAATTAAACTTTAAAACAAAGCATACCATAATAGCCCGTGTTTAAAGTGCTTCTGCATGATCAGAGTTTATTTTGGAATAAAAAAAAAAAAAAACTCGGAATGCGTTCTATGTGTGTTGAAAAGATAGGTGCAGACAAAAGTCAAAGAGACAAAGAAGTCAATAGATTGGAAAATACTGAATGTGAAATATCCGCTTTCATACCGTTCAATTGGTGGCAGAATTGGAACAGACAGAACTTATTCAGTCTCCAATCGAGCGCCATCTAAGCTATTTACACAGAACAGCGATATCAGATAGAGTAGAGCCGTGACTAACATGAAAGCAGTAACAAATAGGCCATCAACACATTTTTTTAAAAATTTGATATGAATGAGTAGCCTATAATTTTTGTTATTTCAGATTATAGCCTTTGATGAATTGAAAACAGATTACAAGAATCCCATTGATCAATGCAGCAGCCTAAATCCAGTGAGTGAAACATATTACATTTATTACGTTAGCAGATGAATTTTGCATTATTATTAGTCTGTGTGTTTGTCTTAAGATTTCAATTACCGGTACCAGTATTCATTGATTCAAATGAAGTTAGATTCAATAATAAACAATTAAGATTTCTTCTGTAGATAAATTGAATAAAGATTACAAGAGGTTAATTATTAAATCCTACTTTCCTGATTGCAGGATGTCTGCTATAAGCCATTATGATTTAGAATGGCCTTAATCTTCATCAAGATGTTAAGTTTGATATTTTTTGTCTTTCAGCTTGTTCTACCAGAGTATTTTATACACATGTTATTTACTTTTCTGTTTCTATGCTCATTTCAATTTGGATCACTGTTATTTAATTTACCATTAGCTGTATATCATGTTCATAGGTATGTATGTAGGGAGTTTTGTAGTCTAATCTCATCATTACAATTTCATGTTTGTATTAAAGAAAGTACAGATTTCTGACATGAAATCAAAAAGGTTCAAAAATGTCCACCATATTGTTAATTATCAATATATCAGACAAGTTTTGATGTTTTGTATGCCACTGTCCTGGCAAAATTTCCCTCATTGCACCTTGCATGGCGTTGCCCGACTTCATTAGCCCACATGGTGCAGAAAAGTAGGACGTAAAACTCCATTCATTTCATTTCATTTCATTTGATGTTTTGTATTGTTTTATTTCGCTAAGCAAATACTTGTAATAACCCAAAATTTGTCGTTATAAAAAGAGATCAGTATTCAATTATTTCAATAAAATATAATTACTTTAAAGGGAAAAAACATGATGACACTGTATAAAAGTATTCATTTATCTAATGTTTTCAAAATAGTTAGTATATGGTACTGATTCGTGCAGGTAATAAAGTATCTAAGAGAGCGGATTGTTTACAGGTTAAAAATTTTTCTATGCTTTTGATTTTATAGTGTGGTTCTTCTGCTTTATATGTACATCTTATCTCATTAACTTCAACTATTTTGTTGTTATAGGTATATGACTCGGCCTGTGATGTCGTCACCAGGATTATATGATCCTACATCTATAATGAATGCAGATCAATTAAATCGTGCTCAAAAAGAAGGCTGGATCAAATTAGCATTTTACCTACTCTCATTCTTTTATTATTTATATAGGTAAGTATTTTTCCTTCTTAAAAAATAAGAGTGAAATACATATTACATACCAGTACAATTGAAAATTTTCAACTTTATGATTAATGACAGATGTATTATTGATATGACCCGTTTTTCTCAAAAAAATCATGCAATTAATTTTTATTGGAATTATGCTATTTCTTCAAGTAAACACAAGTTAACTTGATCCATGCGACATATTGTCTACATTTTCTGATTCATATTGTTTTTGCGTCATTATCACAGATTTACATGTAGATAAAGGGCATGAAGAAATTCTGTCTATTCATGTTATTTTTTTTTTTTAAATCTATGACTATTTGGGTTAAGTTTCACTGTTAAAGTAAGTATAGCAGTCTAAATGTAATGCAACAAACAGCCTAGCCTTTACTGTAGCTTCTGGTCATATTTGACATAATAGTCTTCAATTCAAAACTACCAAAATGCTGTACAAATTATCCATCCCTTAATCTAAAAATAAACCTTTTTGTGGTCTGTTTTTAACACATTTCAAAATAAAGATTAACCTCATATCCTTTATAACATGTCATATTATATTTCTCATTTCAGTATGATTTATGTATTAGTGTCATCTTCATAAAGAGTAGAAGATTTATTTAGGTACTTTTCAAATTTTGTCATTTGTACAAGCATTAAATTCATTATTTCATTAATTAACATAGAAAACATTGTATAAATTCATTGATAAGGGAAAGCCAAATCTAATTTTATATTATGACATCACCAAATCTATATAATTTATAAAATGCTGCAGCTATATCAATTGTATATTGGGACATTCATTGATTGATTTATTTTGGTGTTGTTTCATCCACTTTATCCAGTCATTTTGTTAAGGAGTTTTGTGTACATGTCTCATATGATGCAAGGTCACATGTTGACAGTGAATACCAGGAGAAAACCCCTGACAAGATCATCACTTTATATTGTTATATAAATAACTGACAAATAAAATGTCATATCATTTAAAAGATTAATTGTATTAAGAATGTTTATATATAAGGCAAGGTACTTTTTGAACAAACTCTATGAACTAAAAATATAATATTTAGTCTTGACATTCCCTTTATACACAACGCACCCCTTCCACAAATAGATCCTTATATAATTTGACCTCATATCTAATCTTGCAACGATTCAACAATAGGTATCATAAAACAGACCATGTAATTTCCTGTTGACTGTAATCTTCATGTTACTTGACTCACCTAGCCTAAGAGTTTTATTTTAATAGTTATATATAATACACAATTCTGCTAATATATAATTATCCACAAAAGAAACAAGACTATATTTTTATATTATTCTATCAGAAAAAGATAACCTGTCAATACCATTATATCAGAGTGAAAGTCCTGATTATACTGAACTGAGCAGTTTTAAATACAATTATTAGTAGGTTTGCCATATCATTGAGTTTCTTTGTTTTTATTACCTGCATTTAATCTACATATTAGTATTAGTAATAATTGGAAGTCAAAATTGTGCTTTGGTTGGCTTACAAATTACATTATATTAAAGGGATGAAATGTCTAAATATTTATAGCTCCTGATAAAAGGGATTCAGAACAAAAATGACACAGGGTTTTGAATTGCATGGAAAGTAAGTTTATTCTAGACTTTAAGGGGTTTGAATATTGACTTGGATGTGACCAGTCAATACTGCTGCATAGTTTGCTTAATTGAACCAGACAATATGGATATGTTTTTTGACATTTTCCATGCAATGTGATTATTTTTTCGATGAATATGCATTCTGCTTGTTTCATAAATATATAATACGATGTTATATATATTCGATAATGTTGGTCAAATAGGCCTATGGTACTCGAACAAACATTCAGGTCACATGGTATTTTTATTGCTGACCTGACCAATTCTCGTTTATTGTTTTAATTTCATGTCACACATGTAATATGTAGCATCAAAGTTTGAATGATTTGAAATTTGGATTGTTTCTTTTTATTCGTTTGAGGTTTTGTATCCATGCTAATATGAAATTGTACATTCCTTTATAAGAATACATTTTCGAACAGACTATTAAAGTTGCTTATTTAAAGTTATTTACATATTTATTTGTTTATATTAAGAACTTCAGAGACAGAAATGAATGTCAAAATCAATTTGTTGATCGGAATTTTTTAATATTAATGTAGTTGCATGCATGTATATAAAATGTATTTTATAATTTTCTCAACAACAAAGTTATAATTTGTACATGAGTTGTATATATACAGTGGTGTAACCTATTTTCGTGTATATAAGGATTCAACACCGAATTTCGTCTAAGATGTTTCCTCCGATATTCTACAAAATATTTAAAATTGGTTTGTTTCGATTTTCTTTAAGAATCCATCACTTTGACCCATATTTCACGAGTAACGAACTCGACAACGGTGGCAAAATGCGTCACCTATTTTCGTGTACAATGTTTGATCTATTAGTAAGTAAAACACGTGTATTGATACCCTGTGGTATATTCAACTTCTCTTAGTATTTATCTTTAATATCAATTCATTTTAACTAGTGACAATTCCTTCAAAGAACCATGATTTAAAAAAAATAATGACTGACAAAATAAGAAACGTAGCGTGATTTATTGCTAGGAGTGATTGAAACAACATAAGAATACGGCCATCATTGTGTTCCATAGAATTTGCTGACACGGAATCCGCTAGTTGATCACGTGTCTTCATTCATTGGACTACATTCCAGCAGACTTGGAATTCCGATTACACCTTGGGATTATAACGAAATTTAGCCGATAAAAATTGTGATGTTTGGTAATAACTGAAATCCGCCATTTTGTATATTTGTCAAAGAATACATTAATACATTTTACCTTGCTTGAAACTACTGAATTCATTCTACTAGCTGACATTGTATAGATAACCCATGTTTATCAAAAAAAGCAAATGCGGAGGTCACGCGATATCGCACATGTAAATTATTAATCATTTCTGGAGATGCACGAAAAATAGGTTAGCACGAAATTAGGGGGGGGGGGGGGCATATATTGCCGTCAGCCATGTCCGTCGCTCCAATTGCTCGTAAACACTCTACAAGACGCATCTCTTGACGGATTTTGACAATTTGTGAGTGTTCGTAATCACCCAAGGATGAACCCTATTGAAAATCAGAAGAATCGAAAATTATTTGGTATAGGTTATTGCCCTTGTTCTTGAAAACGCGTTCAATTTTTGCTTGTAAACACTGTAATAACCCAAGGATTAACCCTATTGACAATCAGAAGAATCGAAAAATATTCAGTATCGAGTTTTGCCCTGTGTTCTTGAAAACACATTCAATTTTTAACTCGTAGACACTCTAGAAGGCACAATTCTTGACGGATTTTGACAAGGATAAACCATATTGAAATCAGAAAAATATTTAGTATAACCTATTGCCCATGTTCTTGAGAAAGCGTTCAATTTTTTTTCTCGTAAACACTCTAGAAGGCACAACTCTTGACAGATTTTGACGAAAATTGGTGAAATTGTTAATTATCACCCATGGATGAACCCTTATCGAAAATAAAAAAAAAAATGAAAACTGTTTCATAGGAGTTATTAACCTCGTTCTTGAAAACGCTTTCAAATTTTAGCTCTTAAACACTAAAAGGCATGATTCTTGCCGGATTTTGACAAAACTTGGTTTTATTATTCAGTACCGAGCTGAAGATTGAATATTTGCCTTCTAGAGTTTTCACGAGTTAAAAATTAAACACGTTTTCAAGAACATGGGCAATAACTCGTACTCAATATTATTCAGTATCGCCTTAAAGAAGTGTATGACTGAAGGTTGATTGTTTCATACTGGTGATTGTTACTGTACTGCTAAATATTTTTATTCAAAATCAAAGCTGCCAGTGGGCGTATATTACCTTGCCTAGCAAGCTATCTTTCAATAAAAGGTTTCTAAGTTATTGCCCTTAACTTAGTAAAAACACTATATAGGCGACAGTTTTCATCCGAATTTAATTAAATTTGGTGTGATTAAATCGAACTCTCAGTCTCACGTCTAAATTAAAGATATTAAGGGACAATAATTCAAAAATCTATCATCGAGAAAACGTCAAAATCCAAACTGTCAATATATATGATCACACCAAATTTCATTAAAATCAGATACAAATTGTAAAATTTGGTGAAATTGTTTATTTCCCCCCTTGTTGAAGTCTCATGTCTCACATGATGCAATATCACATGTAAACTGAATTGTAAAGGAAACCTCTTGACATGATCATGATTTTTTATGTTGCTCAAATAACTGACAAATAAAATGTCATCTTATTCAGAAAATGAATTGTAATAATAAGTTTTGTATATCATGGAACGTACTTATATTAATTTTAAACAAACTCTACTAACTAAGAAGTATAATATTTAGTCTTGTCATTTCATCTACACTCGATGCTCCCCTTCCAAATGAACCGATGCCAAAAATAGATCCTTACTTGATTTGACCTCATATCTAATCTTACAAAGATTCAACAATAGGACATAAGTATTATAAAACAGACCATGTAATTTCCTGTTGACTGTAATCTTTATGTTACTTGACTCGCTTCGCCCAAGAGTTCTACTTTAACAGTTATATATAATACATAATTCTGTTTATATATATTACCCACAAAAGAAACATATTTCTATTATTCTATCAAGAAAAAAAATATCCTGTCTGAGACCATTTCATCAGATGTGTGAAAGTCCATTTCTTGAAGCTGATCATACTGATAAGCTGAGAAGTTTTTAAATGCAATTGCTAGTAGGGTTACCATATAATTGAGCTCTCTTATTTTATTGTTATATGCATATTAGTAATGATTTAAAGTCAAAATTGTGCTTTGGTTGGTTAACTATAAATATAATTATTTATTATAACATATTATTAACATTATAGCAAAGAGATAAACTGTCATAAAATACTACAGACTTGACTTGGTTTCTATGGCTTAATTGAACCAGACAATTTAGATGTGTTGTTGTCATTCTCCATGCAATGTGATTACAATTATGATGGATATGCATTCTGCTTGTTTCATACATATGTAGAGATGGCGTGCAAGGCAGGGTAATCATTCGTCTTAGACTCAATAAGGAGCAACATGAACCATAATGATTAAGTTTATATTCAATACTCCTAATGAACTAATCCATTCAAGAACTTATCAATTCGATCACACAAACTTTAAAATGGAATGAAAATGGACATTGAGCATGTTTTAAGTCAAGAGCAATACCTCAAAAACTGTTTCTCAAATGCAAACTTTTCCAACTTATCAAATATATATATATATGAGGCGTTTTTGTCGACCGGTTCGATCAGGTAGATTAGCTATTTTGTGCATTTGTGTGCCAGGACGTTAAGGCTAATCGGTACATTTGTGAGACAGTTTACCTAAACTGATTTGGCTAATCGACCTAACCGTCCCAGGAGGTGGTTGGGCGATTTGATTCGACTTTTCCATGATGGCGGCATGTGGAAGTTCGTAAGTAATTTTACTGGTATTCTGGTTTTTTTCTTACCTTTCCTGAAACCATGTTAAATGCAGACATATGAATATTCACACTGATCAAAACACGAAGGAATGTGCTATAAATAGTGGTGCATGGTACATGGGTGGAATCTAATGTCCTAATAAGGCTTGGAAATCCTTGGAATGCCTTAAATCCTTCCATTATATCATGCAGTCGGTTTCCAGTTAACCATTTTATCACTTTAGGCATCACATGATCCACTATGATCTTTGAAAGCTGACCTGAAAAAAAAAAAAATACAAGTGTATATTAATATTTCCTGGTAAAATTTGAAAAAATACGGTTATGTAGCCCATGTGGGTAAGCTGGTTTGGATGTAGGCTTCAATGACACTAAAAGTTGCTCTTTCACACCGGAATCTTTGTCTAAATTCAAAGGGTTGAGCAGACACTTTATTTAGAAATTAGGATTAAGGGTCTTGATATTGGGTTTTCTTTGTTCTGATTCTGATCTGAAATTAGAAAAAATAACTCGCCCAATGGGCGAGAAGTATAGTATCTGTTATCTACTGATTGTTTTTAGTTTACTATGAACAATATTATCATTTAAGTTCTTATTTTTTGAATATGCAACTATCATTTTCTGCTTATAGACATGGGGGAATTTCTCTTGTAGACAAGATGGAGGCTTCAGTTTTTATCTGATCTTAATGATCTTGGTTTGTATGTAAATATTGTTTGAATTTGGTAATAATCGGAAGATCGGTTGTGGAGTTATTGGCCTTGACTTAGTAAAAACGAGCCAAATGTGGCTTGTGGACACTATAGAATTTTACGTTTTTATAGAATCTTGATAAAACTTGTTACGCTTTTTCAACTTTCACTAAGAATCGTGCAAACAGATCTTATTAACTTAATTTCTTTATACCTGTGAAACCTGATCCATTTTAAAGTTAATATTGTATTCTCCACAAAATTATTCATAGGACGTATACACAACTCTTGAAATTGGAGTTCGCAAGCACAAAACTTCATGGCCTTTTGGGTGGCAGATAAAAAGAAAATGAGGCAAGTCTTGTCATGGCGATCTACGCCTGTAATTAACAAGCTAGTTGATAAGGTCCTTTTTCAAGAACACCATGTACAAGTTTCTCACTGAAGGGTCTTGACATCTTCATTGCACTTTTTATACGTCCACATTTCTGCCGTCGCCCCTGTCCGCCCGTCCATTTTTGTATGCACGATAGGGACTACAGCTTTAATCTGAGCTTGATGAAACTTGGTGTGCATGTATATATTGATGAGATCTCAAGTTCAAAAATGGTAATAATTGGATGAATGGTTTTTGAGTTATTGCCCTTGAATTAATTCAATGCGTCTAATTTGGCTCCTAGGCCTGATAAGAGACATTTTTATCCGATCTTGATGAGACTCGGTATGAGTATGAGACCTTAGTAAAGCTTGAAATGAGTAACAATCGGATGATTGGTTTCACATATTAAACCATTAGAGACTTTGTTTTCATTTCTGACAGCTGGTAGTGGGCCTGTGTTCTTTGAATAAGTTTGATACAAGACCTTACTAGCATGTATAGGCTTTATTATTTCTTTTTTATTTATTTGACGTTTTACACTGCTGGAGGTGGATGACGGACAAATAAAGGTTGAGAAGCACTCTTCGCAATTGTGCATGGTAAAATGAAAAGTTGGTTGACATGCGTTATATATAATATATATAACAACTTCAGCAAACCGGGCAACTACGAACAGTTAAGGCAGTCAATTTGGCAGCCAGTTTGAAAATATAATATTGTTTGGGATGAACAAAAGAGAAACTTAGATATAAAAATAAATAGAAACATAAAATGCTTGAAGAAATGCTCAAATATATAGCTATCATAAAGCTTACATATTGTTAAACACTTGAAAAAGAATTCAGTTACAATTCCTGTTTTTGTGGAGCTAATAGACCACCATTCCCCACTTTATCCTTTTTTTTTTTACATATATACAATTTTATGTTATTGTTATGCGTAAATTCTGAGATGGAATCAAATAATGAGTTGAACTAGATAAGCTTCCTAGTTCATTCAAAACAAAATGGTTCTGCAGTTGATCCAATTCGCATAATAGACCAACTCCAGTAAGAGACCATTTTTGATTATTCCCTTCAATAGTCTCTCAATATAGTTTTTACTGTAGCTTAATTTTGTAATTTGTTGTTTCTTTTCAGATTTTTCTTTTCTATAAATATACAGAAATCATATCATTTAAATGAAACTTAGTGTGGTCATTTATCATGAGATGACAATTTCGAATTTGAGGATTTTGAATGAACGGTATATTGTTATTCACTTATGACAAACCGTCAAAATTTGTTTGTGAAAACTATAGAGACTACAGCTTTCATCTGATGAGATCTTGGTCAAATTTGGATTTGACGATTTTGAATGGAATTTGAGTTATTGCCCTTGACTTAGTAAAAATGCATCAAAATTTGTTGACAGTTTATGTCAAAATTTTATGAAATTTTGTGTTTCATTAAATCATCAGTATCTTATACAAATTAGATTTTTAGTACAATTTGACAGATTGGCGACCACCTTGATGTACTGCAAATTTATCAGGGAAGTCAACCATTTGTTTAATATTTCCATGTGAGGAGTTATATCAGTTATAAATAAGGAAATATTTCATCAGGAAAAATGGTATCGAATCGTAATTTATATCTTTCGAATTTTGGTCAACAGAAAGGGTATTCGATCTTTTTTTCACACCTCATTCAAATTTAATGTATAATTTACAGATACGGAACAAAAACACCTCGAGAATTAATTGATTTCTTATAGCTAGCTTTTGAAAATAATTCTTGTTATTACCAATACCATAATGTACAATCAATTACTTCACTGATCACAAAATCTTGTCACAAAATATCAGGCAGGATTTATATGACTGGTGGAACAAAAAGACTAATCAAAAAGACATTTAGCAGCAACTCACATTTACCGCTGTAAGTCGATCGAATAGGATCGAAATTCATTGTGCTGTTTGCCCATACTGACGTATCAAAGTTATAGTCTTTTTCCAAATGTATGCTGATCTTGAAACATTAAAGTTGTAGCTGCAGTTTTTTGTTGGTACGAAGGTGTTGGACTGATGATTACAGAATGGTATATGTAACTTACAAAACAGTGCTTTTTATATGGTGTTTGTCACACTTTTCACATTCTCAAGAAGGTAAGAAGTTTCACAGCAATATGACCTTTTCTTAGAGTGTAATCATGAGTGGTTATCTTGGTTTGAATTACATCTTTCACAGTAGCTCCTATTTGGGAGCTAAATAAACTAAGTAAAGATTTTGAATTCAGAGATAACAATATCATTTACATGTGGTTAAGATTTCAATCTGTTTCTCTTTCACCTGAAACGTGAGTTAAAAGAGAATGATACTTTATACTCTCGGTGCCACAATAGCTTTATTGATCGATAGTGAGGTGATTCGGTTGCAATTTTTTTTTTAACTCTGGTGATAAAAAGTTTGGGGATAGCTTCTATTTGGTCGCATAACGCTCGTAGAATCCTCATTTTCATCTAGATTAGTTGCAGATACACGTTAAACACAACTGGTGACTAAGTATTTTTTTTTAATGGATTAACTCTTGGCGACTTTTGTTTTATTAGTGTGGGAAATCGTATATTTAGTAAAGCATGGGACTGGAGTGAATGTCTGGGATTTTTTCCAAAGCGGTGGTGGTCATGGTGACAGCGCCCATGATAAAGGATTAAAAAGCCCCAAGATTATAGCTAACGATGGAAATTATAGAAACGCCAAATTGAACCAATGGGAAACCATAGTTCCAAAAAAGGTACGAAAGTTATGGCTTAAAGATACAACTTTAGAATTGGGCATCTCTTCGCAGAAAGTAAATTTCACCTCAACATAACCAGTTGACAAATTGTAAATGACATATACACATCAGAAGCAATTGATGTCATTTCTTGATTTATTATTTCTGTATCAAGGTGAGAATGGCATTACATAACGACGAGGGCGAGATATTATGGACGATGGCGTTCAACTCTACATGTACAACTAAACAACCCGAGAGCTGGTTTGCAGCCCAGAGACTTATATCTGCAGAAGAAGATACAATCATGGAGAAAAAAAAAGACGATTTAGTACTCAGGTTAAAGGAAATTTATTAGTTTATTTTCTTATTCTCACCTTAAAGCCTGGCATGCAGCAGGTTATGAATATCAAATCACCAACCAAAGTTAATCAGGACAAAAAGCAAAAACCTAATGCAGAAATATTGTATCTACCCTTCTACTGGATTATAAACTTTCTACATCTGATGTAAAATCTTTTTTTACAGGTTTAATGAATCGATGATATCGGTGGCGAGAAAGAACGGAAGGAAGTGGTTATCTGTCGAATGGTCTGATAACGCTGGTCCCAAAATGGCTTTCTCTAGTACTAGTGCCAGAAACCCATCAGATTTAAGTAGTAAGTAAAAACGAGTTTATCTACATATTTTTAAGTGTCATACTGGGTTATGGTCGGCATTAGGCTACTCAATATTAACTTGCAGTAATAGTATATTTACACCCATTGTCACCCATGATAACTATTGTTAATTATAATAATTAAAAAATATTAAACAGTATGTATTGCTTTGTTCGTTGAAACGAGTTCTTTTTGAAATTCGTAAACACGGTAAAAGGCGCAATTACTGACGGGTTATCATGTAACTTAAATGTAAATTACAATGTAAATAAATGAAGCAACGATGAATCTAGAAATTGATGTTTGTAGATTAATGTATTCAGTACTGTCATTTTCTAACAGTGAAAACTCTTGTTCCTCCAAATTAAGTTGGTATTTCATGAATAGCTCTCCTTTTAATGTTAAAAATTTCAACCGATGAAAAGAAAATTTTGAAATAGAAAAATTAGCCATTATGATCGATCTCATCGGGAAGATAGTGTCTTTAATTCCAAATGTAAAATTACCAGACTGTATACTTCTATGATATCGAATACAATCTAAAGAACCATTCGAACACAATCTAAAGAACCATTCGAACACATTTAAATATATCGTTATAAAGTTTCATACAATGATTGAGAACATTCAATTAAGTCTTCAGCCTCAGAGTAATTCATTTTGAGTGATATACTATTTAATTCCAGGCGTGTCCTACTCTGCCAACAGTGAAAGGATTAAAACGGAATCGTATGATACCTATTTAACAACAGGAGAAGAATATAAGGTAAGAGAAAGTTTTACTTTTACTTTCGACTGTCAAGGATTTGTCTTAGCTAACAGATTAATGCGTATTTAATACAGATGCATCACACATCATTAGCATATTTTATAACGTTAAGTAACATAAGATCAAATTGTCGAAAATTGTGATATATGGTGGTCACGAAAACAGACTGGATTGAAAAGTGAAAAAAAAAACTGACAAACGATAGTGTTCAATTCGGGAAGGATCTGAAATATTGTTAAATTATATCTTATTTAAGATAAAATCCTAATTTTCAGAAATACCTGCCATTATCTTATCTGTTTAATGTGTCTTTTTAAAGAAATATATTTGTAGAGATATCACCAATATACATGTATACTACTACTACTTAAGATGAATATTTCTCGCAAGAGCAATGTTTCCATTTCATAAGATAGCTTAGGCACATAGACCGCCATGACCTCTACAAGAGATACAGTAAAGGCATTGATTTTCAGATATGTTTTTTGGGTACGCCAAGATATATCTATGGTATTGGTTTAGGCAAAATTACAGCAACCAATTTCATCAAGTTTGTTAGTTTCAAAACAAGCACATCTGATAGCTGTTACGTAAATTTTGTACCATATAGAAGCTCCAATTGCCAAGAAGAGGTACATATTTTAAGAATTCAAGCTCCCAGAAAAGCATTAGAGTTGAAAGAAATTTAAAAAACATTAGAAAATGAAAGAGAATACATCCTTGATAATAACTTACAAATGTTCAGTTCCAGTTAAGGTTTGTTTAATAATAAATTAATAATATTTGCCAGGCTAAATCAATACCTTATTAAACTTATTGTCCGTTTTATCAGGCTTGTCAATGTCTATAATTTGTATTTTCTCCTACAAAATAGGCTGAATTTCTTATGTTTTATGGGCCATTACTTATCAATTCAGGTATTTCGTCCAGATTATTCAAGTAGTGACAAACAATTCTTCCCCGTAGCAACAACTAAAGCTAAAAGTATAGGATTTAATTATACCAGACTGACCTACGGAAATGAAATTTACTTTTTCATAATGTCAAGTGAGTATTTGATCAATAGGATGTACCACTTCATCGTGATACCTGCCAGTTAAAATGGGAAAATACTAATATTATTCAATGCACTTCAAACTTTGTCGATATGATGATGATAATTAAGAGCATGGTTAAAGCTGAAATAGTTATGGAATAGTTTTTATACGCCCATATGAAATGGTGGTCGTATATTGGCGTCACCCATGTTTGCAATCCGTCCATAATTGTTGACGGATCTAAAAGGAACTTGGTGGAGTGTTTTTAATCACTCAAGAATAAACCCTATTGAAATCAGAAAAGTGTTCAGTTTGATTTCGATGAAGGGAGGGTTGATTCTCCCAAATGTACAGACCGAGGGTGGAGCAGACACTTTATTTAGACATTAGGATTAAGGGTCTTGATATTGGGTTTTCTTCTGTTCTTATTCTGATCTGAAATTAGAAAAAATAAAAAAAAAGAAGTATAGTATCTGTTATGTACTGATTGTTTTTAGTTTACTATGAACAATATTATCATTTAATTTCTTATTTTTTGAATATGCAACTATCATTTTCTGCTTATAGACATGGGGGAACTCTTGAAGGCTCTTATAGTGGGCATGAACTATCTTGCTTGCTCGATTGCTGGTTGTATTGAACGGGACAACAAAGGGTGCTATGCCTACATTATGATGAATATTTAGTCCTATAGGTCTTGCTGTATTCAATGTCGAATTTTAGCTCGTAAAAACTCTGACGGATTTTGACGAAACTTGGTGTAAGTGTTTGCAATCACACAAACATAAACCCTATTGAAAATTAGAAAAGTAGAAGAATTTTCAATATGAGTTACTGCCCCTGTTGTTGGAAACTTGTTCAATTTTTAGCTTGTAAACATTCTATATGGCACAATTCTCGATGAATTTTGAAGAAACTTTGTGAAATTGCTTATTATCACCAATGGATGTACCCTATTGAAATCAAAACTTGAAAAACATTTTTAGTTATTGACCTCGTTCTTGAAAGCGCTTTAATGTATAGCTAGTTAACACTAAAAGGCGCATTTTTTTTTATCGTATTATGCCTTGATAATAGTATTCAGTATCACTCAAAAGAAGTGTATGACTGAAGGTTAAACATTTCATACTGTGGATGTTACTGCACTGCCAACATTTTTTATTTTATTTTAAAATCAAAGCTGCCAGCGGGCGTATATTACCTTACCTTGCAAGCTATCGGTTTTTTTTTTTTGTCGTGGAAGCGAATCTTGAGTAAGTTCCCGTATACCCCATTGTTCCAATCGTAATTAAAATTTTAAAATCGCTTGAGCCTAATTTTTATTGAATTTTGAAAACCTCGCAATTTACATTACATTTGTTTCAGATCAGTTCATACCTGCACCAATATTATCAATTCAGTGGCTATATGGTAGGAATATTTTATTATAATAATTATTTTAAATACCTCAGATTTTAGAAATCTTCGTATCTTTGTCACACAATTAGCTTACACTCAGATATCGACATTTTCTATTTATTTTATGTATAAAACATGTTTTACTAACATGCCCTCACATCTCTAGGTACCACACTATTTGGTCTACCCTTGTTCTTTTATTCTGAAATATTTCTCTTAGTAGTCGGTAGGCGTGCTGCTGTTCTGGTGCTTCATTGTTGGCTGTATACAGTAAAGTGAAACCGTTATGCGATTTATCCTACAACAAACGTAACTAATTTTTTCTTTATGGAAGATGTAAATTATTACGTATTAATATATTTTTAGATCATGGTGAACTTGTGGAAGGAATCAAAAAATATCTTGCAGTTGACAAAGTCCAAACATCATTGTACAAACGTCACCAGACAAGCGCCGTCGATTATCGTGGTTCAGCTGTTGTATTTGGACTATTAGGACTTTTTCTTCTCCTCACCGTACTTTTGTTAGTCGTCTTACTCGATGCTGCCACTCTAGGGCGTCATTTGAAAATGATGAAATTTAACACTAGTCATTTTCGAAATTTTATCAATTTGAAATTAAAAAGGATCAAAAGGTCATTTAAAAATAAGAATGCTAAAGAAAATGCCAGCGATGTGGAAAGTACACAGCAACGTTCAAATACACGCAAATCACCAAATCAGACTATTAATAGAACAGTAAGTGTTAATGTCAACAAACAGGATGTGGCAACACGAATAGGTTCAAATCATCTATTTGAGAAGAAATTAATAAAGACAATTAAAAGACCAAACATAGCAGTTACTGCCAGTAGTAAGCAATTGGATAAGCTGACACCAGGAATTGTCAGATCGAGTCGAAATCCCACACAAAAGGGTTCACGCCAAAAGGTGAAGATACCGACTAAACCGTAGTTATTACCTTGAACTGCTGATACTCTAAATAACAAGAGTTTTAATATCGATGCCGTTTTCGTAATTTAATTTTAATAAATAATGTTTAGTACAAAAATAACTACGTTGATTTGCCCAGTTTCTTGGCCACCGAGGATGACCAACTTCGTTTCTATGGAGTATCATCGACCAAGGGGGTTTTGATCATGAATACTATTTGCAAAGAGAGTAATTCCCACTAAACTATTTTTTATAAAGTAATGATTTAAGGCAAGCAACCAAATGTTTCCTGTTTTTCCTTATAGTTAAAGCCTTCACAAAGTGAGTTTTTTTTAAAGTTGAATTTATAAATTTAAACTTTTGGTTAGCAGACTTAAATTATTTTCAAAAATAGTAATATGATTCCTTTACGAAAGGGATCTGCTTAAGACGACTTCAAATAAAAATCAAATTAAGAGTTATCATAAAGGTAATATCATATCAGTGCAATTTTAAATCAATTCTTCTAACAGGGTTGTAACCGCCCAAAAAGCTAGTGTCAACACAATTGGTCCTGATAACCTTACTAGCATGGATGGTTATAGTTGTTATCTGATCTTGATTAAATTGATATGCTTTGAATATTGACGAGATCTTGGTGAAGTTCGACTAAGGTGATAATTTGATGACCGGCTTCGGTTTATTGCCCTTGACTCAGTATAATTGCGTCAAATTTGCTTTCATTCGATCTTGTTGAAACTTGATATATAGTATTAGTAAAGTATATTGATTAGATTTTAAGAGAAGGGAGATTTTGATTCTCCCTAATGGGAAGGTCAGGAATGGAGCAAATACTTCATTAAGAATCAGCGGTCTGGAACTGTTGGGTATTTTCTTCTGATCTGATCTGAAAATAAAATAATAACTCGCACAATTGGCCAGAGGTTAGTTTGTTATATACAAATCATGATAACAGTTCAAAATATACGACTCCGTGATTCCACCAGTTGTTGATGTTGATGACAGAGTGTCAAAATGATTAACATTAATTAAACCTAATGATAAACAATCTTGTAACCCAAGCAAATTTGTAACATTACTATTTACAACATGACAAAAATATATTATGTAATTTCGCGATTCTGTTGTATATTAATTTTGCCAGCTTATGTGAATTAGTAACATTTAAATATATATGCCACGTGTTTAATGCCATTGGTAGGACATTGTATTTTGCAACAGTGTCCATCTTTAAGTGAATATCATTGTTATTAATTTTAAATTTAACAAATAATTCAGAAGGGGCGAAAAGTAACAATCAAATAACATCTAAATAGTTAAAATCAAAAACATAATTAGGATCATAACCATGAAACTCAGCATGATTGTCATCGTTTTGTTCATAGTATAATTCACTGACATATTGTCTTGACATGTGATTATTAAAGCGAAATGTTTATCATAAATTTTGTACGTCATTTTCGGTTTTAAACAGGAAAGCGACTGAATTTCAAATCTACTTCCGGTTGAATAACTTCCGGTGTGCCAAACAACTTAATATATCATTAGTCACATATTTCAGATACACTTTTTATTGACAAGAGATAATTTTAGAATAAATTGAAATATGATATATACGAAATAGAAATTCCTGACATTATCAGTTTGTTTTTATATCATTCATCAAATCTTTAAATTTCGGTTAAGAGACAATCTAACCTCTTCTAGATGTTCGGGTCTAAACGACACTGATAAGATACCGTAGTGACTTAACTGTATAATATATGTATTATACATGGTATGGTAAATAACACTGGTCCCATACTTTAACTTGACCTTTTTTATGAGACGATATTAAATTACTACAAAAATACGATTTAATACTGATGTAGAGATTCATGAATATTCAATACCAATTCATTTTCAATTTATTTTTACAGTTCCATTCTGCCACCAAGTTCGTTATAGCTCTGGAGGATACAAACTATGAAAACAACGCATCCTTGAGAGTCGATGAACAGTGGAGTTTCTGTTCCTTCCAATTCGAACTGTAGTAAGAGAGATGAGAGGATTAGATATATCAATGTCAAGCGAAAAGTCAATATAAGAGCACGAAAATGTTTCCTTCGTAACTTTTTTCACAGGAAAATTTGCAAAAAACATTACATAGCCCACGATTACAGATTACAGTTTTACACAATGTAAAATTATTACGAACTTCGTACTTATACGAGTATTGTCCCAAAACAAATTTTAAACAAATTGATTGCTTTAAAAATGAAATGGAGTTTTACTTCCTACTTTTCTGCACCATGTGGGCTAATGAAGACGGGCAGCGCCATGCAGGGTGCAATGAGGTAAATTTTGCCAGGACAGCGGCATTAGCCTGCTCTTTTTCGATTTCCAGCTGTCGAGGGATCTTTAACGTGCACAGCCTGTAGCACACGGGGCCTCGGTTTATTGTCCCATCCGAACGACTAAACGCTTTTTCCATGTCAGCCCCTCGTACCTGCATCACTGACAGGGGGAAACGCTTTTATAACCTCCACCCTCTTTAACAAAAATGTCGATTGTTCTGTTAAAACTTCATTTTGAAGGAGTCAATGGGTGCGGTGAGATAATTGAGCATGAGTGAGTTAACAACAGGAAAGAGGCTCGCGTAGAGGTTCACCAGCCAGCTGCTCTATCATCAGCGATCATATTGTAAGCAGGCAATCAAATTGACAGTATATATTGGCCTACTTAATATATTGGACTAAGACTATCATCCTGTTATCTGTATAATAATATCGAGCCATTATAAATCCAAACACCAATACTGGTCAAACTGCTTAATTAACAATAAGTACTCTCTGTTTTTAATTAACCATTTTAAAACAAATTCAGTTTGATCAAGAAGATACATAGATATAAATAACACACGTTAGAAATATTTTCAGGTATAATTAACGACGTTTCTATGAAAACTTTTTACAAAAAAGCGGAATACCACTTTAATATTTTGCGGTTTTTTTAACATTTACAATTTTATTGTGATTGAATTACAGGTTGACAGACATTTTTGCAAAATTTCGATATCGCTCCGGTTTTGACGCGATTCGCTTGCTAACTTCAACTTCCGGAAGAAGATATTTGAAAAAAAAACTTTTGGAATATCTTATAAAATATCTTAAGGGATACTCCGATGTGTTTAATTTTGATGTCTATGGAATCCACTATCGATTACTAAAAAATATTTAAAAAGCTGATTTTTGAATTTTTATTTTTTCTGGTTGAAACTATGAATAGTATATCGTATATCGTGACCTGAACAAATTTTATAGCTCTCGATGAGATCTATCCAATGGTATATTCAGTTTTGTTGTGCGATGTTTTATCGCCATTTGAAAACCGAGTAAGAGTCCCTTTAATCGTAAGTCTTTTGTGGTCCAAACGATAATGATTATTTGCTGGAGTTAGTTCCCTTCAACTTGTTGAAAACTGTAGGTTAATGAATATTTGTATATGACGTCATATTTAGGCAAATGTTTTCAAGACCAGATGTTTAACCTGTATAGAGAAAACGGTTGTTTCTAGAAAGCGGCGAATATCTGTAATTTTTGGTTAGGAAAGTTATTCCGAGCGCCCAGCTCTTTGTCTGTAAACTCTGTAGGTGGTTAGCAATTTTTAGTTAGAAATGCCGCCATTCTGTTAAGGGAGATAACATATATTATTACCATATTGTTGTCTGTGTTGGTTATGAATTCACTTTAGGGATCTGCGTCATTTCCGGTTAAATCTTTTTGGAATTGCAGGAACCACTGAAATCGGATAAATAATTGGAATGTCCCAAATAGAAGTCATAGGTGTCCCCGATACACATACAAAGGCTAATTATGATATGAAAAAACGTCACTGTCACGATACTTTGTAGAACAGTTTTTAGCGGGAAATCAAAACTGTTAAGCTCTGTGTCAGAATAACGCGAAGCCTGTGGATGTAGTTGTTTTTGTTTTTTTGTCTTTAAAGCCTCAATTTCCAATGGGCTTTGAGAACCATTGGTGATGGAAAAGGTAGACGATCTCAATGCTTCGCAATAATGTACGCAGAATATATTCCGTTTTCTGCGATGATCACAAGGCATCACAACCCTTCTCACGGTATTTTGTCTCTACGCAAAAAGTCGGCAAATATTAGCATGTATCTCGGCGGACTGTTTGCGACAATAGATTCAATACAAAGCTGATTTGCATAGTTTCAATGACTATAATTTGTTCTTCCTCAAAACCAAATAGACTGCAGTTGTTTTATTTTGAATGTACATTGATGTACATTATAGCATTTTCATTTTCAGGGCAATATAAGCTTGAAATAAAATGATTGGTTACTTTCAAATAGTATCTTAACTTGCCCCAAAAAAGGTGCCTCTAACGGAAGGGACGACAAATATGTCAGATATCGTGTTCGCGCTGCAGTTTTCTCATTTTGATGAAACAAAAGTAATAACAAATGTTTATGGTTATAAATAGTTTTTATTTCAGACATTGTTTTTCTGCTATGGTTTCTCCATCAGCATCTCTTTGACCGACATTACTGGGTAAGTTGTCCAGGTCAACGTTAAAAAGAAGACATCTTTGAAAACGTCCACCCAAACTCCACGTTATGCATTCGTCCATCTGGTTGCAACTGTCTTCACATTGGGTCAGATCTAAATCTAGATATAAGGAAATGAGTGGAGCTTCATACAGATAACAAATATTGACTGGTTCTGGAGCGAAAAATGCGCCTGTACATTGGGTGTTGGTAGTACACCGTTGATCACAACCACTCTGGTCTTCTTCCAAGGTTGAACTTCCAAAGGCCTCAGGATCTAAATATTTATCATTTGTATATATGTAATTGCATTCTGAAATGTAAATGAAAGAGATAATCTTACGAGTGATTGTAATTTTTCTTTGTAATTTTTTTATGTGTACCGGGGAAGTTTATGCCTTCATTGTGCATCATTTCTAACTTCTGTCAGATGTCTGTCGTTCATGCAATCATAGATATTATGCTTAACCCCCCACTTTATTTTTTAAAAATTAGTACATTTTTGCTCCAAGATATGTGTCAGAATGCGCAAAATCAATTTAATATTTCGCCAATTTTCTTGGTAGAACCCCTTAATATATTACTTGAGAGACTCGTGATTTTGGCGCCTCCATAAAGTTGTGTATTTTGAATTCAGTCTTGACAGTTGTCCCCTAATTGAGTCAATCTGTCCACTATTTGTACCCAGGCTGGTGTTACAGATAGTGAACAGGCGGACTCAATGGGGGTCTGGTGCCTCCACTGAGTTCAAGTCACAGCATTTCAGTTTCCCTGAGATAGGTATCATAACGAATATCGTTAGTGACTCTCTCAAAGAACGGTTCATTATCACTTAGGCACAAATATTTACAAGTAGTACTTAAAGCACAATTTCAGCTAGGTCAGATAGGCACAGGCCATTTAGCCACAGTTTAATTAGGCAAATTTTAAATTAGGCGCATATTTATTTAGGTACTCTAATATCAATGTGCCAAACTAACTGGGCCTTAATTACCTGTGCCTATCTGACCTAGTGTTTAAAAGAATTGTGTCCAACCTAAAACATTTTATGCCTCAATGACTGAATAGCTTTAGAACACATAATGTCACTCTGACATAGGATTTATCAACAATCACCCCTTTTATATATTTATAGCACCGAATCAGGATTTACTATGAACATTAAAATTTTCTCGCAGTAAGCCATTACGCGATATTTACAAAAAATCACAACAGAATTCACTGATCATTCGATAACGTCATCATACGGAAACCTTGTGTAACTAGAACCATATTGAATATGCGGGATTGCTATTAAATTGTCAGCTTTGGGTGGATTTTAAGTTGAAAAATAAGGGGAAGAAGGGAATGTCACCTTCGAATAAATTAATGTCATACAAATAGTATATGTTGAATAACCTTTAACGCTTAAAGATAGCTGAAGATGTTTTTAGGCGTCGTATTAGTTTCAAAGCTTTCAAATTGCAAAATGTGCTTCGAACTCAGTCTCAGTCTCGTCTATCGGTAAAAAGCTGACAGAAGTTTAATCCAGATCTAGAAAACTTGACTTAAAATTTAATTGACAAATAACGTTTACCACATTAGAAAATAAAATTAAATACTTACGGGCATCAATAAGGATTATTGCTGTTACGAAGATTAACAATACTGAGCATAATAGGTTGTTCATGGTTATAACGTTAGCAATTTCAAGACTTACTGATACACTGTCGAATGCTAGATTTGGTCGCAGATTTATAGTAAATACAAAGCCTCCTACTGGACAGATGTTGCCTCAAATACTGCAAACAATTTTTTATACCAGCAGATATCAAACTTTTTTTTATTTCAATATTTCACAAAAATGTTCAACACGTGAAATTTAAAGAAAAAGTACTAATTGCAAATATGGCACATTAATATTTTATTTTTATTTGCAAATTCTCAAATATACAGTCAAATATTCATTCGATTTTGCAAACTGAAAATCTGTTGAAGGGATATTAGCACTTTTTCTTAGGTCTAATTTCCTTCTGCATTTGTGAAAACTGTACGCTAAAATCTTGAAAATGTGTCCCTTAACCTTACATCCTGCCTTTAGGGGTTGAGTTTTGACATTGATGTTGCTTAATATGATAGATTAACGCCTTGATACCTCTATGAGAGTTTGGAAAGGCAATATAATTCGTCATTCTTTGTTTGGAAAGAAAGATAATTGGACAAACAAGTGTTTTCTTTGTCCTGTTAAGGTAAGGTAAGGAGTCGAATGTAAAAGCATTAAAGCAAGCGTCCCATTTACTTTTCACATCTTCTTAAATATATCTGGTGGCTCAGAAAAACGATAACACTTTTCATTTCAGGATTCTTCATATATATTTTGACCTATTACCTTAGAAATAATAATATCTTTTATCTCTTTAATTGTACCAATGCATAATGTGACTATCAATAATAATGATAATAACAATAGCTGCTAAAATGTGACGTAAGAGTACGTTAAGCCAGTGACATTTCATCACAAAACGTATTAAACGTCTCTTATTTGAGAAATTTATGATGTAACGAAATCATATTGTAACATAATGGAAGGTTTTCATCATGTAACGTGGGAAGAATGTAACGTATTCTTCAACATTTTTAATGTAACACATTGATGGTGCAAATTATTCAAACATTCAAAATGTAATGCATTCATAATGCAACTTATTCAAAATGTAAAGCATCCATAATGCAACTTGTTCAAAATGTAAAGCATTCATAATGCAATTTGTTCAAAATGTAAATCATTCATAATGCAACTTGTTCAAAATGTAAAGCATTCATAATGTAACTTGTTCGAAATGTAAAGCATCCATAATGCAACCTGTTCAAAATGTAAAGTATCCATTATGCAACTTGTTCAAATGTAAAGCATTCATAATGCAACTTGTTCAAAATGTAAAGTACTCATAATGCAACTTGTTCAAAATGTAAAGTACTCATAATGTAACTTGTTCAAAATGTAAAGCATTCATAATGCAACTTGTTCAAAATGTAACGCATTCGCATAGTAAAGCATCCATAATGCAGTTAAGTAGTTATAATGTAAAGCTTTCATAATGCTACAAGATCATAATGTAAAGCATTCATAATGTAAAGCATACATAATTTATAGTGTAACGCAGTGCTTTTTAACATCGGAGGAATTGGAAGACCATAGGGAGGAATTATTGCGTGAGGGGGGGGGGATCTACTGCTGTAATTTGGAAAGTCTACTAGGCATGTATTTTCGAATAAAACGAAAATAATTTCCTTGAGATTTTTTCCCCAGCTCTCAGCTCATCTATCAGGCTATTTTATTGGATCATAATAGTAATAAAAGTTTGATCGGTTTGGATCGTTAGTATTTGGTTTAAATTACATCATAAAGGTTATGAGTGGTAGGGCATCTTGACAATGTCAAGATATTTAAATTTTGAACTCATCGTACGAATGATGCACTATATGAAAATAGTAAAATGCCATATATTTACGCCTGGATGACTCTCAATAATTCTGTTTGTTTACTGTATACCTAATAGATGGTGTGGAAAACAAAAACATCGTTAGTCACATATTTAGCTATGTTTTATTTAAACAATATCATTTAAATTTAATGACTGTATATATTATACATGTTGAACACAATATAACGTTAGTCACATATTTTCACTAAACTTTGTATTGAAACATAGAAAATATGTGACGATATACAATATAATATATAATTTATAGATTCGTGGGGTTACAATTTCAATTCAGTTTCAATTATTGTTTTAGTTTGTTAACTCAGGTCCCAATTTGTTTACCAACAACTTGGCTCTTTAGGTTACAAACTATGGAGAAAAGCAACCTTGAGAATCAAACACATATTGTGTCTGGAAGGTAGGGGTAGTATCTGGGAAAGACCCCCTCCCCCTCCCCCTAATTTTAATGAGAAATGTGAATGTTTATAAAATGTATAATGTTTTTGTTTGTTTGTTAAGACTAATGTCGAAATATATCCCGAAAGGTCAAAATATACTGATAAAAATGTGACGTAATAAATATAGGCACAATAATCTATAATAATATATTTTAAGAAAATTTCTCATTTGATTAAAATCGTGAGATTTGTATACATATCAAAGTCAGGGTGGCTAGATAGATGACAAGTTCGCATCCAAGTGGTTGGTTTGTAGGTATTTGACAAGTTAACATCCGCTTCCAAGTGGTTGATGAGTTGGTTGGTACATGACAAGTCAACATTCGCTTCCACGTGATTCGTTTGCAAACTACCCCTCCCAACATACACAACCCTAAATATTCTTCATATACTAACAAAATATATAAATATTATATTTATTGATACAAGCATGAGTGACCTTGCTGCTTGCTGCTGACAAAAACTTAACTCTACCCATAAACACAAACAGTCATACATAAATATTTACAATATAATACAATAATTAGCCTCTTCTCAATATATACATTACAAAAAGATTAGATCATCAAGTCTTTCTTGCAAAGAAAATCTCCAGAGTGATACTTGGGCGCACGTATCAACTTCTAATCTCTATGAAAACCTTTACTTTCAGAACAACGACTAATTATCAGAAAATTTTTTAATACATAAAAATGTCTAAAAATATACTTAATTTTACAAAGAAAGTATTCAATTTTACACACAACGTGAACAAAAATTTTAAATACAAATTTATTACGTGTTCTCTGCTGCTTGGTCACCTCGCTGAATCAACTTCTAATCTCTATGAAAACCTTCACTTTCAGAACAACGACTAATTCGTTCACTCAAACGACAAATAATTATATGTTTCTCCAAAACACTCAAGAATTGTGCCTTCCTGAATGTTTATGAGCAATTGTGGACGGACAAACATGCAAGGCGACAATGACGTCACATCTGGGAGTTACCGTCCCTTTAAACTTTACGGAAACACAATGTAACAATTTTGTTAAATTTTTTATACAATGTTATACATCAAAATGAATTGGTTGTGGGTTATGAGCGTTATATCACAGACAATCAACTCAGAAAAATAAAAGACGCGGGTTAAAAAATAAAAGTGCACTGCTCCCAAATCCCACGGCCGCTGCTCACTGACTGATTTCTTTACGCAGATAGGAAGAAAGTGAGTGGATCATCGACAAGGATGATCGCTTTGTTACTTTGTAGATGGAGAATTCGAGTCATTATGAAGACTTAAGATTTCGTTTCGTGTTAAACCACATTTTGATGTATAACATTGTATAACAAAGTTAACAAAATTGTTATATTGTGTTTCCGTTAAGTTTAAAGGGACACTCTAATTCATTAAGTTTGTAAAAGGTCAACATACTTAAATTTCGTCTTAAACGACATTATACTGGTAGCAAAGATTACGAACGCAGTCCTATTCCCCTAAATAACTTCAAAACCAACTTACATTTCTGATAAAAAGAAGAATCAGGAAAATAATAATTGACATGAGGGTATTTAAAAACATCAAGAAGGGGTCACTTTAATGTTTCATTATTTCGAAAATGCACATTTTTTAAAAATGATTGATGATTTTTCGGCCTGATTAACATGCTTAGAATTCATTGCAATATAGTTTGAGGTCGTTTCCTGGTCGTTTTTCTGCTCGGTTCCAAGTCCTTTTCACGTTTTCATTGGTCGTTTCATGTTTTAGTAAGTACGCGTTAGTACTCTTATAGACAAGGTATCTCTATTGTAGCGGAGGTTAGGGCTGGACATATAATGTTCCGACGGCCTGCTTAGTCCTCCTAGGGAATAAAACTTTGAGTAAGAGATATCTTTATATATTGTACTACAGATTGTGACACATTTTGATTTTGGATGTATTATATTCACTCCATTGCGTTATGAATGGCAACCTATTCTAACTAAAAGAGCCAATAACGTACCATCTTTAAACAAACCCCCAGATCTAAGGATCGCTATGTATGGGGCTCCATTTGAAATGGAGAATAAACGTATACTCCACTTTATGGCACAGTACTGTGTGTCAATGAATATCAAAAGGGCAATGTGGCGCGAATTCCCTCATATGGATAAGGGGGTTCGCTTCAAATTCTCCCCTAAACTGATAAAACCGATACCATCAACGGTGATTGTACAAGGGTCAGTCTGAAAACTAGAGGAAATGCTATGTGTGTCAGGAAGATGTCATCTGGCAAGAGATTGCAAGAAGACTGCTCAGCAAGTGCCAACCTCCAACAGGATTCTGACTCCGAATCAGAAGATGAGGGTTCATTCATTGAGCCACTAAATGCCAAAATTAGCGGGTTCCCAATTCTAAAACTTTGGTATGTTTGGTCAAAAAGAAAGACAAACTGATCATTTCAACTTGGACAACCATTCATCAGACGATCTTATCCTTACCCCTATTGAGCGCAGAGTAATTGACCTCCCAGAAGACGAAACTACAAACCGTCAAACTAGGGAAGCCCATGGGATTGAGACTTTTAGACACTTAAAAGATCGATAGGACTGAATATTCATCATAATGCAGGCATCGGTTTTTAATGGCTCTAGAACCGTAAGTTAACATCGCTTGACAATACTGAATACTTTGACAGATCTCGTCAGGGGTAACAACGTTTGTTCAGGTCTCAAGGTCACCGAAACCGAAAATTATAAAAAAGCATAACCAAAATTCCGCTGCCATACTCTTTTTGCACTCGATTGCAGATTTTTAAGACACCAAAATCACTCACACACATCGGTAGGGGGGCCCAAGTTTTCACATAAATTGGTCATATCAAATGGCGTCATTTATATTTTCATTTCAAAAACGTTTTACTGTCCGATATGGTAAAAAATTACCCTGGGGATAGATGACTTAGTAACATTGGGAATTATTTCTATGAAATTTTGTAATTTGTGTCGAATATTTGGAAACTGTCCAAATTCCGGTCTACGTTAGGCCTATTAGAATTACGACTGGAAATGAAATTATTTCCGAATTTCTGGGCACTATAAAAATTATTTCACCGAAATTCTATATATCGATCCAATCCGCTAAATTGTCATTTTATTTCTATCAATTTTGTTCCATCACATCTCGAAGAAATAGTATTCAAAGGTCTAGTATTCCTCCAAAGTTTACAAAACTCGAGATGCCATCTTGCATTCAAGCTCAATGTTTGTGATACTTGATTAACATGACGTTAAAGACGTCAATGCTGGTAGACCCAGATGTTCCCAATCAGTGATCTCTTGTTTTCATTCGTTTTATAGTTATAACAAAAAACACAAGGGGTATATTATGGTATAACTCACTTCTTTAATAACAAAGCACAGCGTTTCAACACAATTTACACGTGTCGTCATCAGATGAAATGAAGTAGTGGAGGTAAACATGAGGGTATATAACAAGAAAGAAGCTATGTACAGAAGAAAAACGGTAATGAAGACAATGCGATCAGTACAGACAATAAAGTGGGCAAGGACAAAGAGGCAGAAGCCAATACTATTACAACAGAGGGATAAAGAAAAGAAAGATGAAAAAATTAACAAGGTAATTAAAAATGGGATTAGTGTAATGTAAAGTCCGGTGTCTCTATTCAATTCAGGGAAACGGCGGTGGATTTCAAGGGTATCACGGATTCTTCTTTGCTTGTTTTCGGGTAGGGTCTTAGCAAGGATGGATTTATCTTCCCAGATGATGTGGTGGGATGGGCACTTGATGAGGTGTTCAGACAGGGCTGAGATGGCATCTTGTTTCTTGGTGGATGTAAGGTGCTCTTTGGTGTGGACTTTTTTTTGTTATATCTTTTCTACACTTGTCGTTCAAATCTTCTCGTTTTCAATCACACAGATTTTTTAAACAGTAGGATTCAAATTTTGGTAGGGATTTCTAGTTTTGAAATTTGCATGAGAGGATCCATGGCACAATAATGACTATTAATAGGCCCAATATCATGATGAATATCATTTTCGATGTTGGTGGTGTGTTTTTCTTCTGAATCAGGGTTTAAATGCATTATATTTCTCCATCTATCTTCTTCGACGTCTCTCCAAGAATGTTCATTAACAATTTCATAGCGAATTAAGAGTGCTAACCTAAGAAATCGAAATTCTTACCGCTTCAATATACACATCACTGACAAAGGTTCTCACTTGTGACGTCGGGTGTCTAATTTTAGAATAACCGGATGTTGGCCTGCTGGCTAATGAGATTATACCAGGCAGGTGGAAAAGGACTTTTAAAATGATGATGTCTCAGAAACAGCTTCAAGGATTTTCATGAATTTGTCTTTAACATTGTCAAATGCATCCTAGTTATAAAAAAAAAATATTATCTTTATTGAGTCTTTGAATTACAATCTTCTTCGTAGCGAATTAAAGCTCATTAGTATTTAACAATCCTTCTCGTCCATTTGGCGGGTTATATTTTATCTAATTCCTGATCGTTTATTCCATTTTCTTTATGAAGTAATCCATCCTAGACCTGTACAATTGTTTTAGGGTAGTCAGTCCAGTGAGTTGCTGGTTAGTTTTCATCTCTATAGACTATAGTCTCACCTGGACCTTGGATACCAAACAGGATGGTTTATTTCAATCTTTTGGAAATAGTGTTTCTCTGTTTGTACTTATTAATTTCTACCAAGTTATTCATCTTTGGTATGTGTGGTGGGGTTATTATCTTGCGTAATAGTAGTATTTTGGTGACTATATTTTGATTGCAACAAGAGTGATTTGAGTAACATGTTTTAGCTTAACATAGCATCAGGCAGTCTTATTGGATACCCTATTACTTTAAACCTTTCATTAACATTTATTAATATTATTAGTTTTAAGAAGATAATTTTCATTAAACATGAGATGAGTTATTAAGTCATTAGTCAAGTCATTTTATTAGTCCAACATCCCATCTTTATTTTCGTTTATATATCTATACTTTGTATTTATTATTATGACAAAACATATTCCGTTATCTATGTTATGTTTTAATTGTTCAGTACTATATTTGGTCTTATAATTATATTGCCTCATCATGCCTATTTCCCGATAAACAAAAAACCATCTCACTAGCATGTCAAGCCAATAAAAAAAAGAACTTCCTGCCTCATTCATTTAAAAAAAAAAAATTGGCCCGAGAAAATAATGTTTGCTTTTATTGGCTTGCCTATTATATCCCCGGGTTCTTTTTGATTTTTTTTTATAAGAACTCTCCGCTAGTAAATGTCGTTCATATCTTATGACTTTAATAAGTTTTGAGACAATTATGGGACTTTTTACCTTTCATATTTTAACTAAATTAAAGTTATGGGCCATAATTTAGAATAGGTGGTTAAGAAAACTGACATTGATGGGATAAAATTGACACACGTTGTCGCAAAGACAGCCAAAGTGTAGTTACGAGAGCCAACTGAAAATAATCTCATTAAAATTCAACGAAACAGTTTCTCTAAATGTAGTTTCATCAACCAAAATAATCGATATTATTTCTTGTCCTAAAAGTGGGAAACAGCACCAAGCATTTAAGAACTCAATGATAAGAAATCTTAAACTGAAGGGGCCTCATTTCTCATTCATATCGAATAGTAAATAATTTATAAACCCCCTACATCATACTAATGATTTAATTTATTGATATGAAAAAAAAACATCCTTTTCTCAGCACGTGAGCCTATCCCACCTTCCCGTTCTTACTTAATTGCATGGCCGTCATTATTACAACGTGTATTACGAAATCGTTAAGTGATTTTATTGGCTCTACAACGAAAAGCAACTGAACAAATTATCGGAATTTTTATTTATTTCACTTGAATATAAACTTGAATTTTCCACATCAAAGTCATCTCGAGGAGTTAAATCCGGGTTCATCCTTAAAGGTCGACCTACATTCATACTATATAAGATATAATTAACCACTATCCTCTCAGGCGTTACAGTTGTAGTTCAACATTAACAAAGAAGGTAACACTTTATTTAGTATTTATTATATTAATAAAATTTGTATCGAAAGTCAAATGTTATAATAATGTGTGATAGTAATTCTTCAGGTCAAGATCTTACTATATTATTCAGGACTAATCATGGTTAACCACAATATTTGTTGTGTGTAGGCGTTTTTAGATATTATTAAATAGAGACATCGTATGTGAAATGATTTCGACGAAACATGACATGGATGTCTTTTTTTAACAATGTATATATTGGTTGTATATATTTTCTTTAAGACAACAAAATATAAAACACATTAAAGTAGGTCTCATTTTGAAATTTAAGAAAATAATGTATTGAATACTAAAAAAAATCTTATTAGAATTGTTAAAATCGTCCATAAAAAAAGTTGACTTAAAGAATATATCCATTTTTTTTAAATGAGAATCAAATATAGAATGCATAGTATAAGTCTAGGTACTTCAATAAACATATATGTTTAACATTGTTATTTAACAAGAAAATATATCTTTCTTTTCATTTGTTAAGTATGCATCGCACAAGAGGTAGAGATTTCACTTCGGGTAAACTTGTACCAAAATATAGAATAGGGAAAACCCACAGTAGAAATAAATGACAACCATTGAAATTTGTAAATATTGAATACTGAAAAAATTCGTGGTATAATTGTTAAAATCGTCCATAACATTTAAAAAAAATTGACTTAAAAAACTTAACCGTTTTTTTAAAAATGAGAATTGGATATAAAATGCATAGTTAAAACCTAGGTACTTAAATAAACATAAATGAATAACATTATTATTTAACAAGAAAATATATCTTTCTTTTCATTTGTTAAGTATACAACGCACGAGAGGTAGACATTTCGGGGTAAACGTGTACCGAAATATAGGATAGGGAAAACCCACAGTAGTAATAAATGACAGCCATTGAAATTTGCACGGCTGTGAAATTTGAAAAGAGGAGAAATTTATATTTTAAAAAAGAGGGGATTTTGAGAACGGGAATCAATATCAGAAAAGTATTGACTGAGCTTGGTCAGGGTCCAATTTAGATTAAAATATTGATTATTAACACCAAATTCTAATTTTCGCTCATCAAGTTGAATTTTGAACTTTAAAATACACAATTTTCTTTTTGATACAGATCGTCATATTTTGCTTTTGGTTAATCAAAGGAAATATTGAATCACAAAAGGGGTCATTTTGAATCGCAAACTGCGTTGAGATACCACTTAAATTGATCCCTTTTGTTAGCTTTGTTACTCTTTACGCCCAAATTCTGCCCAGACTGACTGGGGATTCTCAATTTGATTCCATTCACTTTTGTGTAGTAATTGTCATGTTATTGCACAACAGGAACTGTATTATGTAATATTCCCTGGCGGTAACACAGACCACAGCTAGTGTTCTAATGAATAAACAGCATACGAAATATTCAAGTTCGAAAGTATTCAATTTTGCTCATGATGAGCGATTATCGCTGTGTCTGTTATGTGTTTAAACTTTGAAAAATGATAACATAAAACCTGTGAAACTTAATTTGAAGGCTAAATATAAAGAGCATGCCACAAAACCAGTCAAATATTTCATAGATTTGAAACTGAAACTAAAACGGGAAAGAGAAAAATCAAAGTAAATCGAGTAATTTTTCTGTATACAAGAGTCAAAATTTGAAACGTGGGTTGGAGGCTATTTCAGTCGGTGAAGCCGGTATTATCAGTATTCGCTGGCATTGTACTACAGAAGGGTGATTAAGGGGCGGGAGTTGATTCAGTCCCTCTCATTAACATGACCATGGACATAAGTTAAGAAGTTAAGTATTACTACTCGTTTGCAACTGCATGGATCGGTTTGTCAAGTGATGTGAGATTAATGAGGCTCTATCACCTCGGCCATTTTTTCGGTAGATATAACAATTACACCCTTTAGGTTGATAAATCATGTTATCTAGGTATAATGTTTGATGTTGCAACTATTTACTACCTCAGAACTTTGGTTGTTGATAATGCTTCATTTGATTATGATAATCTTCGTCTTTTTTTCAGTAAATCAGTAAACGTCAAGCCGTACTAGGAACAGGGAAAATGTCAAGTGGCTTCCCTTGCAATCCTAAGAGAATCATGTCTTTACCAACTGGTACTATTATAAAGTATATTGCTTCACACGGTTTGTTCTCAGAAGAAAAGAAATTCTTTTTAGAAAAATATGAGGAATATATTAATTTCATGAAAGATCATGATGATGAATTACACAAGGAAGACTGTGTTGATGGTCCAGTTACGAGTTTGTGTGAAAGTGTTTCAGAAATGTCACCATTGCTTATTGGATTAGTCATACGTGTTTTTAACTACATGGAGAAAATGGTAAGGAGTTAACATATTATGCTTAATTAATCTTACTGAACAATCAAGGCTAACTTATTATTAGTGGCAACATAATCAAAAATATGATGCTTAGTAATACAACTTGTTTTACAAACTTGCGCTATATTTGTACACACACCGAACTTTTGGTTAAGCAATTATGCAATATAACCAATTTGAATCCATAACAAAAGTATTACACGGATATTTTACTCATCTGAGTACTATACAAATTAACTGTATAACACTCCTCAATCCACCTTCTTCAGAAACACTTCAGTATTGATAATCACATTTTTTCGTCTTTCCTTTACTTATTTTAAGTTTAGAATGATAAAAATGAATGATGATCATTCTAAACTTAAAAAAGTAAAGGAAAGACGATAAATGTTATAAACAACTGAAGTGTTTCTGAAGAAGGAGGTTTGCCAAAAGTATAAAAACGGGACAATTATATATTTTTAAAATTATCTGTTTGACTATAAATTACCAGCCTCTGATGTTTGAATTACAATATACAAGAAACACGTCGTCAATCTAGACATAGTACTGATTAATAATGGCGTATTATGTTGCACAGTACAAGCAGAACTTTCATTCTGATTTTAGACATTTCAGCTCGTAATACAGCCCTTATACATTACAGCAACCTCATAGGACAGCTGTTTAAAAAAATTACAGCCTTAAACATGAAATCGAAGTCGCGCGATGGACGGGATATCCTCAATTATTTCTAGTTCAATTTCGTGAATATCTTCATAACCAAACGGAAGATGACACAACCCGGAATGTGTCAATTGACCAAAATAGATAACCATATACATTTCTACTTGTAAAGAAATTCCTTCCATCCTAGAAAGTCAATATCTTCTGAGAAAGCGACATAATTCATTACTCTTGTTAAGGCTGACATGTAGATTTATCAACCGCACATTGATGATTAACCAGCGTGTGACCAACGTATGAAAAAAAAAAAGACGACACAAAAAGTTGCATTTCCTTTAGTACGGATCCGGTGCGGCTCCGGTCCAGGTGCGGACACGGCACTCGACAGGTTGTGTTTCCTTATATACGATTATTGACCGGAAGGGGGTCTCTTTTCGACCGGTATTGTCAAGGTTCTTACAAGAAGAAAAAAACAACGAACTTTGGAATTCCCCTACCAATTTTTAGCTTTTTGCCGTGCGGGCTGCCCAAACTGTGTTTTCATAGCTGCGTTTCAGGACACGGTTCTGCTTACGGTTCCGTACCAATCGCCACATGATCCGGTTCGAAAAACCGTACCGGATGCCGCATACGGAACCGTATCTGCACCCGTATATAAGGAAACACTATTACTTTTTTTTAATGAAAGTGATTTTTGCCGTATCCGCATCCGGACCGGATCCGTACTAAAGGAAACGCAGCTTAAGCTGTCATATGTCGAATACATTATGGCTAAGTTTTGTATAGGCTGAAGCACGCTGTTATACGTCGGAGAGAGTCAACACATTTATACTTGCACTAAATTTTCGTCGCATGTTATCATACACGGGTCATTCTAAAAACTTATTTCTAACCATTGCAAAACGTGTTATGATCTTTTCTTAAACTTCCTTCAATGTAATGTGACGTATGTCGACGTATTTTGGACATAGAACTAACTCAATGTGTTTCATTTAACAACCGCTTTTCCTTTTTCTAGCCAAGCCTCTCCTTATAAGCTACGTTTTATGTATTCGACCTCTTTTCTTGTATTTCATACAAATGTTATTATCACATAAAAATTCGTTAATAGCGTTACATGTTTTTTATTCATATATATTTACTTATATTTTATGTAGGAAAATGAGAGAATTCAGAGTAAAATGATTAGAGAACATTTAGAAAAAAAGAGTTCTGACATTTTTGACTCAAACATTTTCCCGAAATTTGAGCTTGATATAGAATCGGTAAGAAAGTAACAATTTTTGATGAATTTTATCTGCAAATAAAGTAGTACTACTTGAACCATGGCAGAGAGAGTGGAAGGGGGGCTCTCTCGGAAATATTAAGAATTGCGCAAACGCTATTTCCAGCAATCTGAAATAAGATATTTTCTTGTGAAATATTGTGGATTTTTTGGTGATAAATTTCCACAAAAAATCATTCAAGGCCTTCTTGATCCATGCCATTTTCGACGAGGGTGGGTCCGAGAATTTGTCCGTATTAGAAGTCTATGAACGACTGAGGAAAAACGTTTTCTGGTGAAATGACGTGCTGTAAATATTTCTTTTTTCTAAGTATAAACATGTTAATTTAGGTGTGCTTTTAAGGCTTTCGTAGAATGAAAAAGTTTCATATTGAAAGATAAACTTGATTCGTGACTCCTTTGTGAGTTATCAAACAGAAATTAGCATAGAAATAACAGGCAAGGCCGTAACTAGGGTATTTTTTCCATGAGGCAAATATTCTCTTTTTCTTAAAGTTTGTCATGTAGCCTTATTCACAGCACTTACGTCATTTGCCGTGATGTAGATACAGCTCCTGTCAGATAGTTCGATTCTCTGACGTTGCATTAACAGTTTCCATTCTCATTGTGATAACATCTAGGTTAACTATTTTTTACTTTTTTTTAGAACATAACAGTAAGACGAGTGGGCAGAGAGTTGAGAGTTATCAAGTGTTTTTTTGAAAGTGTTAAAGATGTTGAAACTTCTACTGATAGTGACGATGAATTTCAGAATTTTTTGATAGAAATAGTTGATATATTGGAAAGTATGGAAGTACATCACTCTATTATATGCCATTTTCTTGAATTAGAAATGGACAATTCTGAGGTATCAATTGAATATAATTTAATTGATAATGAAGTTCGCTCTGAACGGTTCCAGCGCCATTACCAATTAGCGTGCGTGGCTTTAAAATATTTAACAAGCTTATACAAAGAATTGGAAAATGTGTATAAAATCCCTGTATGCGATTCAAATTGGTTTTAAACAAAAAAACTCAAATAACTTGAAATAGCGCCAGTATTTATTCATAATTTATTAGATAAAGGGGGCTTAAACACAGACAGCGTCGTTCTTTTTTCTTTGCCTTCAAGCGATATACTTCCGATATATCGGTGTATGCAGTGGACGTATTTTTTTGTATTTGTCAGACTGCGTAATAAAATATTTTAAATGACGACCGTCAAATTATATCAATACGGACAGAAAGGTAAACTTACCAATTTAATCTGTTGTTACGCTAAAAAAAATTGACCGCTGTTTGTATCTTTCCATAAACTGTCATGATAACAATCACTACGAAAGGCGGGTCAGGACTTCCGACTTCCAAGTTTTTTTTTTTCACTTCCGACTTCCAAGGTTTTTTTCACTTTATGTCGATGAGATCTTGGACAAGTTCCATATTCGCGATTTTTCGATGAACGGTTTTTGAGTCATTGCCCTTGACTTAGCCAAAACGCGTCAAAATTGGCTTGTGAGCGCGATAAAGTTTTCATCTGATTCGAATGAAATTTGGTGTGATCATTTATATTGATGAGATCTTGGACAAGTTCGATATTCACAATTTTTCGATGAACGGCTTTTGAGTTATTGCCCTTGACTTAGCCTAAACGAATCGAAATTGGCTTGTGAACGCAATAGAGAATACAGTTTTCATCTGATTCGAATGAAATTTGGTGTGATCATTTATATATTGATGCGATTTTGGACAAGTTCGATATTCATGTTTCGTTGGACGGTTTTTATACGCCAACATATAATGTGGTCGTATATTGTCGTAACCTCTGTCAGTACGTCGGTCTACAATTGGCTTGTTATCTGATTTTAATGAAATGATCATTTATATTAATGAATTCTTGGACAAGTTCAAATTTGATGATCTTTCGATGAACGGAATTTGAGTTATTTCCCTTGACTTAGTAAAAACGCATCAAAATTCGTTGGATTGTTAATGCGATAGTTTATGTCAGAATTTTATTGAATATTGTGTGTTTGATTAAATCAACTATATCTTGCACAAATGAGATTTTTAGTATGATTTGACACAGATTGGTGACCGCCCTTGATATACTGAAAATGTATCAGGAAAGTGGGCGTACCACTTGTTGTGTCAAGTAACCCTGTTTCAGTAATTTCACGGTTAATATTCGACTTCTTGCCAGAAAGCCATTATAAAGAGAACATGCTCTATCATAGCGGACCAGTTGTGAAACTCTGTTATCCTCTGTTGAATCATACCTTAATTTGAACGTGCCTAAGGACTCTTAGATATAAATTAAACCAAATTTTATTGAGATCAGATGACAACTGTAATTTCTATCGCGTTAACAAGCCAAAATGGATATGATCACAAAAGCGTAGGCTTAATTACCAGCTCGCTGGAGGAAAAAATTTGGAAGTCCGAAGTAAAAAACTTGGAAATCGGAAGTCGGAAGTTGAAAAAACTTGGAAGTCGGAAGTAGGAAGTGAAAAAAAAAAACTTGGAAGTCGGAAGTTGGAAGTCCTGACTCGGCTTTCGTACAATCACAATAGATGGGAGATAACGAATATGCGTTTGTTTCTTGAAGAAACTGTGACTTTGATACATCACACCTTTTATGTATTTAAAAGATTGGAAATGCTTAAGTTGATTACCGATGTTTACTGCTGTTCACTGCAATTTGGTGACAGGCGAGTGTCCCGATAGTTTTTTGTTCTCAGATTTTAACAGTTTTTACACGTCTACATGAAGATCATGGTCAATCTGTTGAACCAGGTTTATTCACTGAATCCAGACCAGTTAAGAGTCACAGAATTACCATCAAAGTATGACGATTTTATTGTTAGTTAATTTGTGAATTTCTAGTCATGTCTACATTTTTATTAAAATGTTTGTGTAGAGTTATTGGTGAGATTACAATGTATGTATGTTTAGTTTTCCAATACATATGTTTTTAAGTAAAAGAAAATACATGTATATTTTGCATTAATTGTTCAATGTTCAAAAAGATAGTTTTGAATTGTATTGACGTAATTAAAGTAAGATAACTCAGTTGTGCCTGAGTCCATGTAATAAGCCGAACAGAGTTAACTCCCTCTATGTATGCCTTACTTTCGGTGAATAAAACGTGTAGAACTTTGAATGGTGTTATGATTGATCAAATCTGGTTAAATCTAATGGCACAGAAGTGGAATACACTACAATAATTATCAACGTTTTAAAGTACCAAAGAGTGAAGACATTATGGAAGTTGCCCAGACATCAGTTCCTAAAATATGCTGAGGCGGAATAAATGGGGGAGGGGGGGGGGGGGGGTAAAATCATTCAAACTGTGGCGATATGGCGAAATAACCAAAGGAAATCCCAAAATACGAAATGATTTGGATTATATGGATAACAAAGATTTAAAAGAGTGGAAGTCATATACAGGACCAGACTGAACCTATATCAAATGAAGAGGATGAAATATTGTGGTCAAAGGGAATTCTTGGGACAAATAATTCTCGTGTACTTATCTACCTAAATGGATTACATTTCTGGTTACGAGAGCACAAAAATTACGGTAAATGAACATTCAGCTTTCTTTGATTTCATGTCCCGTTGTTTTATTTTTTTATGAGAGGTATTCCAATCTGCAAACAACAAATAAACAAACTAGAGCCACACGTGGCACAGGGTGGGACTTTGCAAATGTAGCTAAATGCAAAAGACCCTGAAAAAATCAACCTTCCACGATAATTAGATCAAGCGCAAGAACAGTCTAGAGTTGAGAAATTTTCATTTTTTAGAAGATTTTAATACCGGAAGGGGACTTCAGACCTCACAAATGAAAGTATCAGCAGATAGCCAAGGTCAATGACCTTTGATCTTGTAAAGGAGAAGGCCTAAAAAGGTCAAGAGATATACGCCATTAAAATTTCAAATTGCTAACGACTATAAAACCAGAAGTTGACTTAGGACAGCAAATATAAAAGTATAAATAGATAGCCAATGCCAATGACGTTTGATCCTACAAAGATCAAGGTCAACAAAAGTCAAGATCAAAAATTGAAAATTTTGAATTTCCAAAACCTGTTCCTTTTTTTGAACTATGAAGTGGAAACAACCAAAATTCTTAGACAAAGTGGCTCAAAATATGAGGTAATTGTGTAAGAAGTTCCATTTTGAACAAATGTATACTTTGCGAGTTATGCCCCTGGCCAAAAATGTCAATAATGAGTAATTTAACCCGGAAGTGCCACGCCCAACTCAATTTTTTTTGAATAAGTTAATCAATATTCAAAATGTTAAGTTATGTTCCAAATGTCAAGTTCCTACATAATAGAGGTCAAAAGAAATAGGTCAACAAAAGTCAACAAAGCTCAAAATCGAAAAATGAAAATATCCAAATGTTAAAACCCGTTCCTTTTTTGAAACTATAAAGCTGAAACAACTGAGCTGTTAATACATACTGGCCAAAAGGATGAGGTAATTGTGTGGAAAGTCTCTTTTTGAACAAACGCATCCTATGCGAGTTATGCCCCAGCCCCAAAATGTAAACAATTAGTAATTCAACCCGGATGTGCCACGCCCACATAAGTTTTTTTGTCATAGGTGAATTCATATTCAAAGTGTCTAGTTATATTCCAAATATCAAGGTTTTACATCAAATAGATCATAACATGTACATACACTAAGCTCAAAAAGTCGCAAATATTGTAAAAAAGAAAACTCAAATTTGAAAAAATCACGAATTTCAATTTTCCTTTAAAAAAACGATTGTTATATATCTATTTAAAGTACACGAAAAGCACATTAGGAAACCGAAAAAATTTACTCTCTAGGTTAATTAGGTCACGTGCTAGAGCAGTCCAAAGTTGCGATGTTTTTGGACAGCTATAAAAGCGAAAGTAGACGTCAGAGGTCAAATAAGAAAGCATAAACTAATAGACAACGTCAATGACCTTTGACCCAATAAAGGTCAAGGTCATCAAAGGTCAAGGTCAAAAATTGAAAATTTTGAATTTCCATAACCTGTTCCCTTTTTTTGAACTAAGAAGCGGAAACAACCGAACTTCTAAGACAAAGTGGCTCAATTCATGAGATAATTGTATGCAAAGTTCCATTTTGAACAAACGTATACTTTGCGAGTTATGCTCCTGGCCAAAAATATCAATAATGAGTAATATTACCCGGATGTGCCACGCCCACCTTAATTTTTTTGAATAGGGTAATTGATATTCCAAATGTTATGTTGTGTTTCAAATTTCAAGCTTTTACATTATTCAAGTCAAAAGATATAGGTCAACAAATGTCAACAAAGGTCAAAATCGAAAAATGAAAATATCCAAATGTTAAAACCCGTTCCTTTTTTGGAACTATAAAGCTGAAACAGCTGAGCTGTTAACACAAACTGGCCAAAAGGATGAGGTAATTGTGTGCAAAGTCCCTTTTTCAAAAACGTATCCTATGCGAGTTATGCCCCAGCCCCAAAATGTAAACAATTAGTAATTCAACCCGGATGTGCCACGCCCACCCCAATTTTTTTGCCATAGGTAAATTCATATTCAAAGTGTTTAGTTGTATTCCAAATATCAAGGTTCTCCATAAAATAGGCCATAAGATATACATACACCAAGATCAAAAAGACACAATTATGGTAAAACAAAACTCAAATTTGAAAAAATCACGAATTTCAATTTTGCTTTAAAAAAGCAATTGTTCTATATCTATGTAAAGTGCATGAGAAGAACGTTAGGAAACCGAAAAAATTAACCCTCTAGGTTAATTAGGTCACGTGTTAGAGCAGTCCAAAGTTGCGAATTTGGCTTTTTACGGATAGCTATAAAACCGGAAGTACATGTCTGGGGTCAAAGTATCAATTGATAGCCAAGGTCAATGACCTTTGACCCTAAAAAGGTCAATGTCATCAAAGGTCAAGGTCACGAGATACAAGCATTTAAAAAGTGAAAAAAATCGACCGGAAGTTGCAAAAAAGCAAAAGTCAAATTCAAAAATCCATTTCCAACATTTTTGTCGCCATCGACTAAAGTATACACCAACATAAAAATTTGACAAATCCGATTCTCCCCCGAAGCCCCATTTTGAGTTTTATGAAAAAGTATCAAAACTAGATGGCGGCCGAAGTATTTTTTTCGGACTAAATTTTATTTTAAAATCGGCATTTCAGATTTTAACACTAGATTCCAAAAATGCAAACCCAAAGAAAATCGACCGAAAAATACGACTTCTAGAGCCGATTATCTATTCTTGCACATATTGAACTGTGGCACTTCCAGTTTTGCAAAAAAGATCCAAAATATATTTATGCACATCGTCGCCTATATCTAAGGTTCGTGAATGTTGAATGGTTGCTGCAACTATTGTAGTCTAAGCTCAGGAAGGTGTGTAAATTTCGAAAAAAAAAAAAAACTAGAGCCACTCGTGGCACAGAGTGGGACTTTGCAAATGTAGCAAATTGCAAAAGACCCCGAAAAAATCATCCTTCCATGATAATTAGATCAATCGCAAAAACAGTCTAAAGTTGAGAAATTTTCATTTTTTAGAAGATTCTAATACCGGAAGTAGACGTCAGACCTCACAAATGAAAGTATCAGCAGATAGCCAAGGTCAATGACCTTTGATCTTGTAAAAGAGAAAGTCTAAAAAGGTC
>NW_008710370.1:3429945-3432052 GCF_000327385.1 Lottia gigantea
CCTATGAAGGTCAAGGTCATCAAAGGTCAAGGTCACATGGTGTGATCGTTTAAAGCTTTAAAAAATTTCAACCGGAAGTTGCAAAAAAGCAAAAGCGAAATTCAAAATTCGGCTCCCAATGTTTTTTGCGCAATCGATTGCTGAATACATTCACATCAAATTTGAGCATATCAACTTTTACCCTGAGGCCCCATTTTGAGTTTTACAAAAGTGTGTTTTTTCAATATGGCGGCCAAAGTATCACTTCCAGTCTGGATTTTATTTTAAAATCGGCCATAAAATTTTATTTGCCAAAGATCAGCCAAATTTTGTTGACCTACATAAATTATACCGGAAGTTATTCAACCGGAAGTAGATTTGAAGTTCAGTCGCTTTCCTGTTGAAAATCGGAAATGACGTACAAAATTTGACTGTATCATATTATTAACATTAATGAAGTCTCTTTGCATTTAAAATTTCAGATCAATCGATGCAAAAGCAAAAAAGTTGCAAAAAAATCGAAATATTTGATCGAAAAAAGTGAGCGACGAATTTTCGAATTTCGTAATTTTTCAAGTGCTATCAGGTCAGAAATTACAGGTAGATTTTAAAAATGAAAACCCAAAGAAAATAGATGCAAAAATGCGCCTTCTAGAGCCGATTTTCGACTTTTTGCACATGTTGAACTGTGGCACTTCCGGTTTTGCAAAAATGTTCCAATTTATATTTATGCACATCGTCACCTATATAGAAGGTCTATGAAATTTTAAACGTTGCTGCAACTATTGCAGTCTAAGCTCGGGAAGGTGTGGACGAAACGGAAAAAAAAAAAAAAAAAAAAAAAAAAAAAGAATGTTCATTTCGATAACAAACTGGGACTTTGCTGAAAGCAAAGTCCCACAAAAAAAAAAGAATTGACATTTCGATAACAAACTATTAATTAGCATTAACTGTAAATAATGTACCTATAGAGAATGTTAATTATACTGTATCATTAGGCCTTACTATTGACCACCATCTTCAATGGAATTTCAAAATTAAAAAAACTGTTAAAAATTATAAGTTCTAAAAATTTTCCTTCTCAGTCAAATTAACAAATGCATTCCATTAAGCTTACGTAAATTGTTTTACAATAGTTATATTTTACCATTTTTTGATTGTTGTTCTACAGTTTAGGGTAAATTAGAGGTTTTATACAAATTACAAAAACGCGCTGCAAGGAGTATATTAGATGAAAAACATGATTCACCTTCGGCACCATTATTCAAAATTTTAATTTGGTTGACACTGTATCAACGTATTAGATATAATTGTGGCATAATGACATTCAAAATATTTCGAACTGGCACCTTGAATATTTATACAATAAATTTACGGAAAGATCAAAATTAACGAAAACCAGTATGACACTGAGATCAGAAACACTCCGAACTCCATAACCATTCCTCGACACTTGAAAAAGGATAATATTTCGAAAACCGGTTCGTGTCAATTGCCTAAGTTTTTGTTTTACTTGTTATAATTTTTCACATCATTGTTAGCGTTATTTATCACCTAAATATATATTTTTTTGCATTTTTCATCTTGCTTTATATATCCCCAAACCCAGTTTGACTTATTTGCATAATTTGATCCCAACATTTTCACGCTAGCATATACAGTTTCCTCCTGTTACATCCGCTGTACATTCCCTTCTAACCCCAAGTTATTTTCATTATGCTCCCCAACTACAACAACCACTGGCAAGAAGCCAGAAATAGAAACACTAATCGTCAACCAAACCAATATCACGTACCCTACAACGGCCCTGTCTTCCATCGACCTCTACCACCTACCAATCGCCGACCACCAACCAACCCATCCAGCTATATCCCACCCCATCGCCGACCTACCTACAACACAGCCTACCAATCAAGAGGTAACCATCGACCTGACCAACAACAGAAACGACCACCAGCCCACCGACGCCAACCAGTCCCCACTCATAAGGAGGAAGAACCCTTTGTGAAGGTGTTCTTCCAAGTTTTGCAGTGCCTCCATCATTTGGCAATCCTTACCCTTCAACAGCAAGGCCAACCAGCGTTTACCTTCAAACGCAAAGTCTCTGAGTTGGATAGTTTTATCCGTC
>NW_008710370.1:3432102-3434004 GCF_000327385.1 Lottia gigantea
AAATATAAAAGTATAAATAGATAGCCAATGCCAATGACGTTTGATCCTACAAAGGTCAAGGTCAACAAAGGTCAAGGTCAAAAATTGAAAATTTTGAATTTCCACAACTGTTCCTTTTTTTGACTATGAAGCGGAAACAACCAAAATTCTAAGACAAAAAGGCTTAAAATATGAGGTAATTGTGTAAAAAGTTCCATTTTGAACAAATGTATACTTTGCGAGTTATGCTCCTGGCGAAAAATGTCAATAATGAGTAATTTAACCCGGAAGTGCCACGCCCAACTCAATTTTTTTTGAATAAGTTAATCAATATTCAAAATGTTACGTTATGTTCCAAATGTCAAGTTCCTACATAATAGAGGTCAAAAGATATAGGTCAACAAAAGTCAAAAAAGGTCAAAGTCGAAAAATGAAAATATCCAAATGTTAAAACCCGTTCCTTTTTTGAAACTATAAAGCTGAAACAACTGAGCTGTTAATACATACTGGCCAAAAGGATGAGGTAATTGTGTGCAAAGTCTCTGTTTGAACAAACGCATCCTATGCGAGTTATGCCCCAGCCCCAAAATGTAAACAATTAGTAATTCAACCCGGATGTGCCACGCCCACATAAGTTTTTTTGTCATAGGTGAATTCATATTCAAAGTGTCTAGTTATATTCCAGATATCAAGGTTCTACATCAAATAGATCATAACATATACATACACTAAGCTCAAAAATTCGCAAATATTGTAAAAAAAACAAAACTCAAATTTGAAAAAATCACGAATTTCAATTTTGCTTTAAAAAAACGATTGTTATATATCTATTTAAAGTACACGAGAAGCACATTAGGAAACCGAAAAAATTTACTCTCTAGGTTAATTAGGTCACGTGCTAGAACAGTCCAAAGTTGCGAATTTGGATGTTATTGGACAGCTATAAAAGCGAAAGTAGACGTCAGAGGTCAAATATGAAAGCATAAACTAATAGACAACGTCAATGACCTTTGACCCAATAAAGGTCAAGGTCATCAAAGGTCAAGGTCAAAAATTGAAAATTTTGAATTTCCAAAACCTGTTCCTTTTTTTGAACTAAGAAGCAGAAACAACCGAACTTCTAAGACAAAGTGGCTCAATTCTTGAGATAATTGTATGCAAAGTTCCATTTTGAACAAACGTATACTTTGCGAGTTATGCTCCTGGCCAAAAATATCAATAATGAGTAATATTACCCGAATGTGCCACGCCCACCTTCATTTTTTTGCATAGTGTAATTGATATTCCAAATGTTACGTTGTGTTTTAAATTTCAAGCTTCTACATTATTCAGGTCAAAAGATATGGGTCAACAAATGTCAACAAAGGTCAAAATCGAAAAATGAAAATATCCAAATGTTGAAACCCGTTCCTTTTTTTGGAACTATAAAGCTGAAACAACTGAGCTGTTAACACAAACTGGCCAAAAGGATGAGGTAATTGTGTGCAAAGTCCCTTTTTGAACAAACGCATCCTATGCGAGTTATGCCCCAGCCGCAAAATGTAAACAATTAGTAATTCAACCCGGATGTGCCACGCCCACCCCAATTTTTTTGTCATAGGTGAATTCATATTCAAAGTGTCTAGTTGTATTAAAAATATCAAGGTTCTACATAGAATAGGTCATAAGATATACATACACGAAGATCAAAAAGACACAAATAAGGTAAAACTAAACTCAAATTTGAAAAAATCACGAATTTCAATTTTGCTTTAAAAAAGCAATTGTTCTATATCTATGTAAAGTGCACGAGAAGCACATTAGAAAACCGAAAAAATTAACCCTCTAGGTTAATTAGGTCACGTGCTAGAGCAGTCCAAAGTTGCGAATTTGGCTTTTTACGGATAGCTATAAAACTCGGAAGTACATGTCGGAGGTCAAAGG
>NW_008710370.1:3435162-3436562 GCF_000327385.1 Lottia gigantea
GACATCAAATTAAAGAAAGACAANGCCTGTTTCTAATCATTTCAACCTCGACGACCATTCAATAGACGATCTCACCCTAATCCCAATTGAGCGTATAGAAATTGACTTGCCCGAAGATGAAACTACCAAATTCCGTCAATCTAGGGAGGCCCATTGGATTGAGACATTGAATACAGCAAGACCTATAGGACTAAATATTCATCATAATGTAGGCATAGCACCCTTTGTTGTCCCGTTTAATACAACCAGCAATCGAGCAAGCAAGATAGTTCATGCCCACTATAAGAGCCTTCAAGAGAAATTCCCCCATGTCTATAAGCAGAAAATGATAGTTGCATATTCAAAAAATAAGAACTTAAATGATAATATTGTTCATAGCAAACTAAAAACAATCAGTACATAACAGATACTATACTTCTCGCCCATCGGGCGAGTTATTTTTTCTAATTTCAGATCAGAATAAGAACAGAAGAAAACCCAATATCAAGACCCTTAATCCTAATTTCTAAATAAAGTGTCTGCTCCACCCTAGGCCTGTACATTTGGGAGAATCAAACCCTCGTAAGGTAGCATGTTTCGGGAGAATCAAAGTAAAATGATACTCATTATCCACCTCATTTCTATCACAGTTAGAACATATTCTAGTAAAGTTTTTATATCTCCAGTTTTATCACCTAGAGTATGCAAAGAACATCTTAATTTGGTTGGGGCGAATCGATATTTCGGTATAGTGACATATAGTAAGTAATCTTCGTCTTCATAAAGAATGTTAAAAAGGTTGTATTTTTAGAGTGAAAAAGGTCTCGTCTTTAAATGAAGCACATTAAAATAAATCAAAGTGTCTTTGGGGACAATCAAAAGTCTTGTCTTTTAACATTGTTCCAAGTCTATTAAACGTGGTCAGAGTTGTCTTTGGTCTGAATAGTCCTGGATTCAGAAGGAAGTCAATGTATTAATTAATCCATAAAAGAATAGGCCTACATTGTTATTAGCACCGATATTATAAAAATGAAATGAAATGAATGGAGTTTTACGTCCTACTTTTCTGCACCATGTGGGCTAATGAAGACGGGCGACACCATGCAGGGTGCAATGAGGGAAATTTTGCCAGGACAGCGGGGTATTATAAAAGAATAGGCCTACTTTGTTATTTGCACCGGTATTACTATTATAAAAGAATAGGCCTACATTGTTAATAGTACTGGTATTATAAAACAGCAATGTTGAAATGTCAAACTTTTCAGATTACAATGAAGGCAGTTTCCAAAAATTATTTTTCAATAATCCATAATAAATATAGTATCACATTTTCACTCAAGCAATAGCCATAAATGGTAATTGCACAGAATATTGTATTACCCCTTTAAGAGACATCGCATCTGAATTGTAACGCCCAATGA
>NW_008710370.1:3436913-3446395 GCF_000327385.1 Lottia gigantea
TAACTGCCAAAGGTCTGACTTGGACTGTCACTGTCTGTGCTCTAAGTTGGTACGATACAATTACACGTCCAGAATGGTAGTAGTGGGTGTTATTGGACCGGTATTATGGGATGCCGGAATAGTATTTTGAGAGCTTGTTGAGATGGAAATAGGAGATGTTGTGGGACTGGTAGTAGAAGTTACTGAAGTGGTTATATGTGACGTTGTAGGTTGTTTGATTGGTAGTGGGAATTGTTGTTTTGACATAAATAGTATTTGCAACACCGAGGATGGTGGCCATTTTGAATTTGGTGTAATAAAAACACACAAAGGTGCCATATATGTATTCAGAAGGGCTTTCAGAAGAAGAAAAGAAAATATGTATGTAACTACAGTGGTGTATGAGCTTATATATTGGTCGCATGGGAATTCCCCATTCCATTTTATTTAATGGGGAAAATTCGACCAATATATAAGTTCCCAAAAAGACCTAACTCCCTACATTTCATAAATTCTTACAGCAAAAGACCTAAACATCCTACATTTCATAAATTCTAACACTAAAAAACACCCCACATTTCATAAATTCTTACACTAAAAAAAGACCTAAACACCCTTACATTTCCTACAACAAAAAACACCTTCAATCAATTTCCATAAAAAAAAAAGCATATTAAAAATACCCTTATATAAAAATAACATAACATTTTTTAATAGCTTCGTTTTGGAAACACAATTTTTCTACTCAAATTTTAAACCTTAAAAATGGCAAAAAAAATACTAGATCCAATCTTTAGGTTATACGATCCGATTCGTTATTCATTTAACAAGAAAAAAGAGGATTTTATTATCATCTCACCCACTGTTAGTTCTAAATCCCAATTGAATGATGGCGGTAGAAATAAATTCATTATCGAATTGGTTGCTTCTTTCCGATGCTTATTTCAGATGCGATTTCAAAATTAAAGATGGAACTCAGGCCCCTCTGACATATCACAAAAATATATATTGATGATTTAGTGGGAATATAGGCAATGATTGAAAATTGGGCAAACTTATGGAGTTTAAATGATCCCTTGTCAGACAATTCTGTCTTCAAATTGCATCATGGGGTCCGTAACAATTGAATAAATTTACCACCAACACCATGGCTTAATGGGATTGTTGACATAATTATATAATTTAACAGTCAATAGAGCCTATTTCGACTGTTAAATTATACAATTATGTGAAATAATCCCCTTGAAACTGAGCTTCGATAGCATTATTAAAAATTATCACTCTTCATGTAAACTTTTGGTCCTTTAAAGAATAAATGACAAATAAATTGATAAAATATTAACTCTGTATTATTGATTTTAAACGGTTATTTGTAAAAAAAAATTTCCAGGAATGAAATTATGAAAGATAATTTGAAAGTTCGTAAGGAAATGCAAGTATTAATAATGAAGTATAACATCCCATTTCTGCACTATAGTGGACCATCTGGAGAAGTGAAAGACATGTGCAAGGCAGTTCCGATAATGAGTGATATAAGGATTGCTCTTAGTATTAATCTTCAGTTGTTCAATTTCATGTTAGGTGAACCCTCGCCCTTGCCAGCATTTGAACTCTACCATAACTAGGAAGAATCATGACCATTCATCAGGGCCCATCCGATAAAATGATGATTGTATTTCTTTAATTATTTCATTTATAGATTATCAGTCCAAAAGGCCATTCTTTCAGAACTGCAAAGAAAGAATTCCGATGATCTATTTGTGAGTATTTTTAGAGTCAGCTATTATTGTCCTATATCCTTAATGTCCCAATTACCTGTAATTTACTATTAAAGGGATTGTTTCATGTAATTATATGCTTGAAATTTGCTTGTGACTTAGTAAAAACACGTTAAAAAATCAGCTATACTGAACTTGGTAGAGTACAGTTTTTATCCTATTTTTTTTTAAAAAAAACTTGGTATGCATTATGTAGATTGATGACATCTCAGACGAGTCTGTAATTGTGAGTTTTTTTCCCTTTTAATCATGTCTTAATCTCTTTTCAGAATACGTTTATGAATGAACATTGAAGCAGTTTGTCAATAAAATTTATATTAGTGTAAATTGTCAATTACTCGTTGTCTAGCTTTCAGCCAGTCATGTCTGTTCCCTACATAATTATTAACATGGTCATCCTCATCCTCATCCACCACAACTTCCATCTCTGGTTCTCGCAAATTAATACACATGTTATGTAACCCTATACATGTAAGGGCAATCTTGCTGGCCCGAGTCTGTGCGAAATTCAGACAACCTGCCGACCGGTCAATACACCTGAAACGAGACTTCAACAATCCAATAGCTCTTTCTTCAATACATCTTATTCTTTTATGGTACCTAATATACAATTTTTCTTGTTGTGTTAATGGGTTGAATAAAGATGTAAACAAAAAAGTGCGCAGAGGGTATCCACTATCCCCTAGTAGCACCCCGAACCTCTCAAGTCTCCATTGTCAAGCCTGTCACATAGCTGTGAGTAATTAAATGTGCAACTGTCGTGTTCACTGCCTGGGCTGTCTGCCTTTACAGCCAACATCCTCATTTTATGATCACAAACCTGGAAAAACAACAACACATTTTTACATAAATATATATACTTGTTTATCATCTTAAATGACACTCAATTGCATTTTCGTCCTATTACTCCAATTACACATCGAACTTTCGTGTATGATCCTGCTAAGTATCAATTTGCTTGACTTTATTAGGTTACGGGCAATAACTCAAACACCATTCATTGAAAAATCATCAAATTCCACTTTAACTACTATGTGATCAATTCCAATGCTCACATCGAATTTCATTCAAATCAATTGCAATCAAAAGAACCTGTAAAGAATTGTAGCCTGTAGAGTGAGCACAAGTTGTACAATATAGCTAATAGAGTAAAACGCCAAGTCAGACACGATATTTCGGTGAAAAATTATCCGATCATCACGAAAATCGATAGGGATCATCTTCATAATGACATTGACACACAAAATCAAAAGAATCTGTAAAGAATTGTAGCCTGTAGAGTGAGCACGAACCAACAAATATGAATGGACAGACGGACGGACCGACAGGGTGATTACAATATACGCCCATCTTATAATAAATACGTATAAAAATACATCCAGCCACACACATGTATTAATGACAAAATTGAAAATGTCTCCATACTGAATCATATCCAGCCTTAAAATCAGAAAATTAGCGACAAGCGTTCAACCTACTCGGTCCGGATGAAATTAAAACAACGTGTACTTCCTACCATATAGTTGATAGAGTGTCCACCTTTCCTGTTCACAAAGGCTGCTTCGTTAAAGGGGGTGCTGAGACCTTTAATCGGCATGTGCGTGCCATCAATCGCACCATTTATATTGGGTAGAGGAGCTGTCTGGTAAAAACTCTGTTTGATCTGAAAATATACATAAAAAATATGGAATATAAAAATCCACAATTGACGTTTCAACAACGAGCGTTACATGTACAGGGGGCATCTAACTTTATCATCGACTACCCGTTTATTTTGGCAGTAGGGTCTTATGGTCTACATACTTGATCACATTTGACCACCCTTTCTATAAACAATGGTATAATAAACAGTCATGCTAAAGACGGTAACTTGAAGATAGACCTACCTCGCTTACAGCTTGTTCTGTTGTTGGCATGGAAATGTAATCTCCTGCTCGATTTGCGAAAAAATATGTGACATCTCTAATAATTCTGGAGACACTGCTTTTTTCCAAGCCGAGTCCCTCACACGCCTCATTCAGAAAACAGCCACTCCTAAAAAACTTCAATGATGCACATACCTACAAGTTCGATAGATGCAGTCAATATGATGTATAGAATTAAATAAGTATGCTCGAATGTATTAATAATCAAAATGGAATCGCAACCTTATATTTCCACCGCTTTCTACTAACTAGTCTTATTACTCGCAATTATGCCATGCCAGAGGCGGATCAGGTGTTGGGGTGGGGCGCTGCTATAGCCCCCTATACTTCATTGATTGTTGGTGAAATTCGATTTTAACATTGCCATTGGTCGAACTTTCGGTCACGATCACTTGAATAGTCGTATTATTATTCTCATCGAAACAATAAGATCAATCACATTTTCGAAAATCGTAGTATTAAAGCTGATTAGATTGTCAAAATAATTGTCAACGTACCTGGTGGATTGTTTCCAACGAATGGTTTCGTTTTGTGAACCGTTCCAACATCGGTTCCAATATTTCGTGTACTTTAAAGATCCCATTACGGGACAAGCGGAACATCTTCACGCATTTTATCTCGGTAATGCCGTTCAGAAAATCCATGGTATATTTTCTTGTATAGGGCATTTCGGCACGGTAAATTACCGAAACTTCGCTTCTGCGATTTCTCCGATTTATAATAGCGGCGGCCATGATGGAAATCTTTGTTTCTAAGGTAATTGGTATAATATTTAAAATAATCATAAAGTTAGAATAATCATGAGAGTTAGGAGTGGTCTTGGGCAATCATAAATATTTATGATTCTATGACGTCATGATCCTAACTTTAGGATAATCATTCAGTTTAGACACTTAGGATAGGATAATCCTGACTTAGGATCGTTCTGGCAACGGGGCCCTGGGTTGAACATAGGTTAGAGAGGATGTACCATTATTACGAAGCCAATAAACCAGAGTAACATGTCTAATTCTGACTTAAGAATTAATTTCAGACTTAATATTTCCAGTCACAAAGGTGGAAAACTCCAGCATAAGTTGGCAGAATAAGTAGTACCAGCTGTATTAAAATTGTGTTGAGTTTTATGCTCAGAGTGTACTACTTGCTTGTAAATCCTAGAAATAAATCCTCCTCTTCTTCTAAAAGACCTACGAGGTCGATGGAATCGCCTGCGGTTCATGCCTGGACGTCGGCGTACCCGTCCACCAAAAAATCTTCGCTTTATACCATAAAATCTCTTCCTACGGGAGAGACCATCTTTAACGTCGCTTTAACGTTGCATAGAACAATTGACGACGTTATGGCAACACGATTATTATAACGTCAAATAATATCATAATTATGACTATTTTCGTTCTTCGTGTTTGTAAGACGAAGAATGAAGAATCCCTTTATGACGTTATTATAATGGCGTTACTATGCCATCTCCATCACGACGTCAATTGTTCATTTAAGCGACGTTAAAGGGAGCTTAAAGATGGCATATCCCCGCCGAAAACGATTTTACGGAAAAAAACGAAGATTTTTTGGTAGGCGGGTGGGTCGATACGAGCGTATCGCTAATCGACCATTCCGCCGGCCTCGTAGGCGATTTAGAAGAAGAGGAAACTTTATGGGAAGGATTTATAATCAAGTTGTCCATTCTGAACATAAAACTCAACATCAATACTGCTGGAGCTACTTATACTTCTAATTTATGTTGGAGTCTCAGTACATTTATTTCCGGAAATATTAAATCTCAGGTTCACTCTTATCTTTCGATGTTTGATTAGGTAAAGATACGCCATGTGACTTTGGTTTACTGGTTGAGGAACAACGGTACTTCTTCATTAACTTATGTACAAACAAGGATTACAAGAGCTTATGATCCAGATTGTAATGGTAGAACTATGACCGTGGATAATCAGAACGATTGTCCTAATACAAGAGAGCATCTCATTCATTTTGGAAGGAAATATAAGATGAAAATGTATCCGAAATTTCATCCTATGATGGCTACTCCTACAAATGCTGTTGGCACTATTGGAGGTAAAGGTATTGCACCTTGGTTTGATGCAGCCTACTTTACTCCTAATGCAAAACCAGATACTTCTTGCAATGGAATCATTTATAACATTGAAGCTTCTCCTAATACCTTTTTCGAAGGTTACTATTCAGTTGGACTTTCCTGGGGGGGTAGGAGAGATGGCCAGATTTATTCTGCTATGGATACAACTGATGATGTTTCCGATGATTTTGACATGGTTGATCAAGAAAGTATGGAAGATCAAGGGACCAGTGCTATCCTTACGTAGGGGTTATGCTAATCTTCTCATTAGCTGCGATTTTAGTTTATGTTACGTGAAATGTTTTATATCATTTATTTATTTTAATAAACTATACAATAAGCATTCTGTACTCTTCTTTTTCTATATCTTTTTCCAGTCTAAAATTCCAATATCTATCTTGTGACATCTTTGTCATGTCAGGAAGAAAATTGGCAAGGCACACTATTTTGGTGGTTCAAAATGTTAAGTTGTGCTGTCGTATTTAGGGCTAAATACATATCCATCTTTTAAGTTTTCTAAAATTGAGTAATTCACTTTATCTTGATCCTCTCTGGTGTAATTTAAACACACCACTTTTTCACCTTTGTTGGCATAACTTATGTCCTTCGAAACACTGTTTTGGAATACTGCAGCTCCCTCCGTTGCATTTAAATATTTGCTTAAATATGTTTTTCCTGCTCCTCCATCTCTGTCATAAATCCAAACTACTTCCCTATCTCCAGTCTGTTTTAACATTCCAATGCATGCTCTTTGCCACTTTTGCAGATTTTCTTCTCTATATTGTTCTTTTAAATCGTCCATTACATTTTCTCCTGCATACTGGTTGTAAATTTCCATGTATGCCTTTTTTGATGAGGCGGTAGATTGCAATAAGGGTATGAACCTGGTGGTAAATTCTTACTTTTGTAATACCTTCGGGCTGTCATCCAAGCTTTACATCCAAGACTCACCATATCATTATCCACGTCTGATAAAATTGCTTTATGGTCTTCCTTGGTAATATACCTGATGCTATAGAGATTATATTTTAATTTTGAGAGATCTAAGATATTATAACCGAGAAGTTGATATCGTAGGTAGTAATTGCATGAAATTATTAGGCAATTCATTGTATGGTAAATCTATTCAAAAGGATATAACTACATCGAGACATGGAGTGAAGCGACTTTAAAAGCCAACTGCGATTCACACGTTATAAACTATGAAAAAGTAAATGATAGTCAATATATAGTTGAAATTAATGACGAAGAAAAAGAATTTGACTGTACACCTCCTAAATCTACACGACTAACACCTAGTCATTTGGGATCATTCGTTTTATCTCACAGTAAAAAAATAATGAATAATTTTATTCGCGTGATAGATGTATTTTATAAGCCTGAAATATACTATACGGATACCGATAGTTTATACATTTCGTCTAGCAATTGGGATAAATTAAATGAAGCTGGGTTAGTGTCCGAAAATGATTATTGTAAAGGAAAGAATGATTACGGTGATGGTGGAATTATATTTGGTTTATATTTAGCACCAAAAATTAAATACAATATCATTCTAACTTCCTATAGTGTTCTAAAAGAAATAAAAACGTTTAAGATAAGATAAGATAACCGTAGACGATTATATTCGATTAGCTAATGGACACGATGTAACGAATGAATTTAAGAAACCATGGGTAAAAAGTTTCACCAATGGAGTAGTTATTCCAAAGGATGATGATAAACAAAAGAAAGTTTTTAGAAGTTATCTAAATCTCGTTAAGAGAAAAGCACCAAACAGTGAAGGAATCATGTATCCTTACAACGATGGAAAAGAATTGAACATAGATGAAAACTACGAATTTGATGATTACGATTACCTAACTATTCAAGAAGAGAATGAAGAGTGTTAATTTTTTTGTTTTAAATAAGTTGAATAACAATTTCCTCGTTACCAAAATCTATAAACCTATTTTTATCATCTTTGATTTCCAGATTTATATCTTTAATCATAAAGGAATTAAGTGGTAAATACATCGTTTGGAATGGTTTCTCTATAATTCTATATCCTATCGGTACAGTGAATGTTGGAAGACTGTATATAATCTGATGTTTGTATTTAATGAAATATCAACCGTTTATCAAATTGCAATGTATATTTATCACATCGATATCATTCTCGATATTAGCTATTCAGATAGGTATTCGTTAATGGCTATGTATTCGTCGCTTCCTGGTAGTAAACGTATGGTTTTGAACGTAACTCCATTATCTGTTGATATTTTTATTTGATTATTTTTTTCGTTGATATTTCTAATGGAATTGTAAACAGAGAAATGCTTTAATCCCAATTCATATTCTTGATTGCGATCGAGTTCGTACTCATAATCTAGAGACAATTTAATGTCTGATTTATGTGAGGTGATGACGAATAGTTGTTCTTTATTTGACATTTTTAATATACGTTGTTATACCTTGTCCAGAAGCCACCATATCATCGAAATCGTCTATTTCTTGTATGATTGGTGTATAATCTTCTGCATAATCATCTGATTCCTCTTTATCAGGAATAACTTTATTTAAATATGTTTCAACTGCTTTCGATCTTCTTGTTTCGGGTCCCGACTTTCTTATTGCATGTAGAAATTTTGAGTATGCTAGTAAATCTTTGTAATCGGCAATGCCAATATACCCGCCATTCATTAAATCTATTAATCCTTTCGTTAATGTAAATATTAAGTCTTTTGTATCGATTTTGAATATAGGGGAATTTGCCCTAAATTTTATTCTAAATCCATTAAACAATAACCCCTCATCATCAATGATTGGTGTAATACTCTTTGGTAAATCTGCTTTAGGGTTTGAAAAAAGACTGTTAATATATGTTCTGGGTGATGAGGTTCTATAGGAGGTATGGGTTCTATAGGAGGGATGAGTCTCTTTTTAATATCCTCTTGAGATTTTAATATGGGTTGAAATAGAGTTTGTAGATTTTCCGTTAATCCGAGTTGTTGTAATCTGTTATTTTCAACTTGGGTCTTTATTTTATTCTTAGCTTTGATATATTCTTTATTTCTTTTTAAAATATTATTCCAATCGTCACTCATTTTTAAAAAAATAAAATTAACATATGTCGATCATAACTCTTTCACCTGCGGGTTTTCTAGTATTTACAAATAAATATCCATGTTCATCTGGGTTTCTCCATTGAGCTTTACAAACTTTTTTGAATGTATCTCTGTCCATTCCGTGATTTATCGACTGAATGATTTGAGATAAATCTTTATCATTCGTTTTATCTCACAGTAAAAAAATAATGAATAATTTTATTCGCGTGATAGATGTATTTTATAAGCCTGAAATATACTATACGGATACCGATAGTTTATACATTTCGTCTCGCAATTGGGATAAATTAAATGAAGCTGGGTTAGTGTCCGAAAATGATTATTGTAAAGGAGAAAATGATTACGGTGATGGTGGAATTATATTTGGTTTATATTTAGCACCAAAAATTAATTCTAACTTCCTATAGTGTTCTAAAAGAAATAAAAACGTTTAAGGGTTACTCTAAAGATAAGATAACCGTAGACGATTATATTCGATTAGCTAATGGACACGATGTAACGAATGAATTTAAGAAACCATGGGTAAAAAGTTTCACCAATGGAGTAGTTATTCCAAAGGATGATGATAAACAAAAGAAAGTTTTTAGAAATCTGGGGAGGGAGGGTT
>NW_008710370.1:3446650-3447199 GCF_000327385.1 Lottia gigantea
AAAAGAGGTTGTATTTCAGAATATTTCCAATACTCTAACGGCTCCTTCTTTATCTTTAAAGGGTTGGTATTATTTATATCATTAAGATAAAGAAATGGTTGAAGAAGAATGGTATGAAAGTACTAGAATGGTTCCGAAACACACCGAAAAAGAAAACGTAGAAAAAGTTTACTCACATACTCACCCTTTTATAAGATATTTTATCCGACAAGAGTTTCGGTAAATCGAAAATCATTTGAAAAGAATAAAATGGATGAAATTTGTAATATATTAAAGGAATACACAGAAACACCAAGTGATAATATAATTGATTTATTCAAAGAATACACTGCTAACCCAAAAGATAAAACGGAAGTTCACGCTAAACTCCAAGAGCCGGACTATTCTAAGCTAATGGCATTTGATGCTAACGGTTTGTACGCTTCCGCCATGTCGGATTTAGATAGCGAATATCCGAGAGCGGAAAGTGGTAGACCATTTCGACAAGAAGAAAATAAAGAATTTGTTAAGCTCTTTAATGAGCAGAAATTAAGACCTAGAACTGCTATT
>NW_008710370.1:3447249-3449764 GCF_000327385.1 Lottia gigantea
TAAAAAAACTAACACAATGCCCTTTATAAACAGCCAGAGGAATTCTCTCTCTACCTTTAACTAATTCATTCACCGATGAAGATTTACAGAAAAAATGGAAAAGACAGAAAGAAATAAAGGGTAAAACCCTCCCTTCCCCGAAAACTAATTATTTGCAAAATATTAATTTCATATGTTCCTATCAACATCAATCATCTAGTTTAGCGGCGTGGGGTAATTCATCTAATCTACCAATGAATTTGAAAAAGGTCGAGGATGTAGACATTGCAAAATACACAAAAGATAATTGGGAACCTTTAAGACACGAATGGGAACCTTACGCTAAAAGAGAAACGTTATGTCTCGGAGCTTGTTTGATAAAATACAATCAAGCAATGAAAGAAGTTGTATTTCAGAATATTTCCAATATTCTAACGGCTCTTTCTTTATATTTTAAGGGTTGGTATTATTTATATCATTACGATAAAGAAATGGTTGAAGAAGAATGGTATGAAAGTACTAGAATGGTTCCGAAACACACCGAAAAAGAAAACGTAGAAAAAGTTTACTCACCCTTTTATAAGATATTTTATCAGACAAGAGTTTCGGCAAATCGAAAATCATTTGAAAAGAATAAAATGGATGAAATTTGTAATATATTAAAGGAATACACAGAAACACCAAGTGATAATATAATTGATTTATTCAAAGAATACACTGCTAACCCAAAAGATAAAACGGAAGTTCACGCTAAACTCAAAGAGCTGGACTATTCTAAGCTAATGGCATTTGATGCTAACGGTTTGTACGCTTCCGCCATGTCGGATTTAGATAGCGAATATCCGAGAGCGGAAAGTGGTAGACCATTTCGACAAGAAGAAAATTAAGAATTTGTTAAGCTCTTTAATGAGCAGAAATTTAGACCTAGAACTGCTATTTTAAAAGTCTGGTTTGAATATCTTACCAGCATGTTCTTCCAACCCATACCAGCTAAAGATAAAATCAGTTTCACGAATAGAATAGGTAAAAAGGAAACTGACACTAAAATCAGGTTCAGAAATGGTTTCTGTCACGACGTTTTAACATCGGTCGATATTCAATAAATAGTGAAAGCCGGTGGACAAATTATTAAAATATTAGATGGTATAATTTACGAAGAAAATTTTAAAACTCCACCCTATAGAGATTATATTTTAATTTTGAGAGATCTAAGATATTATATCCGAGAAGTTGATATCGTAGGTAGTAATTGCATGAAATTATTAGGCAATTCATTGTATGGTAAATCTATTCAAAAGGATATAACTACATCGAGACATCATGGAGTGAAGCGACTTTAAAAGCCAACTGCGATTCACACGTTATAAACTATGAAAAAGTAAATGATAGTCAATATATAGATGAAATTAATGACGAAGAAAAAGAATTTGACTGTACACCTCCTAAATCTACACGACTAACACCTAGTCATTTGGGATCATTCGTTTTATCTCACAGTAAAAAAATAATGAATAATTTTATTCGCGTGATAGATGTATTTTATAAGCCTGAAATATACTATACGGATACCGATAGTTTATACATTTCGTCTAGCAATTGGGATAAATTAAATGAAGCTGGGTTAGTGTCCGAAAATGATTATTAAAGGAAAGAATGATTACGGTGATGGTGGAATTATATTTGGTTTATATTTAGCACCAAAAATTAAATACAATATCATTCTAACTTCCTATAGTGTTCTAAAAGAAATAAAAACGTTTAAGGGTTACTCTAAAGCTAAGATAACCGTAAACGATTATATTCGATTAGCTAATGGACACGATGTAACGAATGAATTTAAGAAACCATGGGTAAAAAGTTTCACCAATGGAGTAGTTATTCCAAAGGATGATGATAAACAAAAGAAAGTTTTTAGAAGTTTATCTAAATCTCGTTAAGAGAAAAGCACCAAACAGTGAAGGAATCATGTATCCTTACAACGACGGAAAAGAATTGAACATGATGAAAACTACGAATTTGATGATTACGATTACCTAACTATTCAAGAAGAGAATGAAGAGTGTTTGTTATCGAAATGTCAATTTTTTTTTTTTTTCGAAATTTAGACACCTTCCTGAGCTTAGACTACAATAGTTGCAGCAACCATTCAACATTCACGAACCTTAGATATAGGCGACGATGTGCATAAATATATTTTGGATCTTTTTTGCAAAACCGGAAGTGCCACAGTTCAATATGTGCAAGAATAGATAATCGGCTCTAGAAGTCGTATTTTTCGGTCGATTTTCTTTGGGTTTGCATTTTTGGAATCTGTTAAAATCTGAAAGAATAGCAGTTTCAAAATTTCAAAATTCGAAAATTTGTCGCAGACATTTTTTGGCCGATTTTCGAAATTTTTGGACCATTTTTCAGTTTTTTTCGGATTAATCTGAAATTTTGATAAAAGATGCATGTCACTAATGTAAACCATTTGACGTATTCAAAATTTTTGCGTCACTTCCGGTTAAAGTGGAAAATCGATTTTCACTTCCGGTGA
>NW_008710370.1:3449814-3450929 GCF_000327385.1 Lottia gigantea
TAAATCTATAAACCTATTTTTACCGTCTTTGATTTCCAGATTTATATCTTTAATCATAAAGGAATTAAGTGGTAAATACGTCGTTTGAAATGGTTTCTCTATAATTCTATATCCTATCGGTACAGTGAATGTTGGAAGACTGTATATAATCTGACGTTTGTATTTAATGAAATATCAACCGTTTATCAAATTGCAATGTATATTTATCACATCGATATCATTCTCGATATTAGCTATTCAGATAGGTATTCGTTAATGGCTATGTATTCGTCGCTTCCTGGTAGTAAACGTATGGTTTTGAACGTAACTCCATTATCTGTTGATATTTTTATTTGATTATTTTTTTCGTTGATATTTCTAATGGAATTGTAAACAGAGAAATGCTTTAATCCCAATTCATATTCTTGATTGCGATCGAGTTCGTACTCATAATCTAGAGACAATTTAATGTCTGATTTATGTGAGGTGATGACGAATAGTTGTTCTTTATTTGACATTTTTAATATACGTTGTTATACCTTGTCCAGAAGCCACCATATCACCGAAATCGTCTATTTCTTGTATGATTGGTGTATAATCTTCTGCATAATCATCTGATTCCTCTTTATCAGGAATAACTTTATTTAAATATGTTTCAACTGCTTTCGATCTTCTTGTTTCGGGTCCCGACTTTCTTATTGCATGTAGAAATTTTGAGTATGCTAGTAAATCTTTGTAATCGGCAATGCCAATATACCAGCCATTCATTAAATCTATTAATCCTTTCGTTAATGTAAATATTAAGTCTTTTGTATCGATTTTGAATATAGGGGAATTTGCCCTAAATTTTATTCTAAATCCATTAAACAATAACCCCTCATCATCAATGATTGGTGTAATACTCTTTGGTAAATCTGCTTTAGGATTTGAAAAAAGACTGTTAATATCATCTAATGTCCTAATTATAATACCACCATATGGATTCGGTTCTGGGTGATGAGGTTCTATAGGAGGTATGGGTTCTATAGGAGGGATGAGTCTCTTTTTAATATCCTCTTGAGATTTTAATATGGGTTGAAATAGAGTTTGTAGATTTTCCGTTAATCCGAGTTGTTGTAATCTGTTATTTTCAACTT
>NW_008710370.1:3450979-3474774 GCF_000327385.1 Lottia gigantea
AACATCTAGTATTGGGTTTGTTCTCTGTTTTTTTTTCCAGGAATATCCACTGGAGATTGCAAATGTCTGAAAATATAGGACTAACCATAAATCATTTCAAATGGGTGTTAAATTAATAATTTTATGACTTGGAATATCAATTTACTGACATCAAAAAATCAATATTATTTACTGTTATTTATTTTTTTTCAATTTGGCCTACCTTTTACAAGGAAATCTGCGTTTTGTTTGAATTGCTGGAGTGCTTCGAAATTGAGGATGAGGGAATGGTTTGAGTATCACATCAACATCATCTTCACCATCATCATCATTGATATTGTCATCATTTGATAACTCTGTAGGTTCCTGTACCGGTACTTCAATGTTGGTATTGTCACCCTCTTCTGAATTGTGGTCAACATCAATATTAGTTTCCTTAGAATAATCATCAAAGTCATTATTAATTAAATCTTTGATCAACAATGTACTATCTGATAGTTCTTTCGGGGCTTGCCTCCCTCCAGTTTTATTAGTTTCTCTGGTAAAGCGAGCAATATCTTTTCTTGCTGAGTCTTCAATTCGTCTCCATAATTCTTTTAAGCGCCTTATTTCTATCAAACCATACACTACTGCAAAATTCAGTCTGAACTTTTTACAAATCCATTTCTTTTCTTTTATTCACATTCCCATCTGTCTTCCTCTAATTCAGCAATATGTATCTTTACTATCTCTTAAAATTTGTCCTTTTCTTGCTCTGTCGAATTGGCAGATCTGTCTCTCTTTGCTTTCTTCATTTTTTTTCTTTACACATGTGGACAGTAGTCTGTTTCATACCAGACTGAAATTTCCCTTGGACTTTCCATTATACAGAGCACTTATAAAAGTTCATGTGAATCTCGATTAATTGTTTTAAATCATTTGATAAACCGGTCTTTGTCAATTTCACTAAACGATCATTTTCATTAGGCTCTCATTGAGACCAAGTTACAGGTTTGGAAGAGATAACGGAATTTATATAAAAAAAAAGTTGGCCCTTACTACAAGATTCACAATATCCTTGCCAACATGCTGAATTTAAATCTTGGTTATTGAGCTTACACAAATATTTAGAAAGCCAGTTAGTGTCATATGTTTCACCTAAACCCTTTAACATTAAAAAAAATCTCATGTCGGCGACATTTACATTGTGGACTATCTTTCTGTAGCAATACATTTGTTGGGCGAAGGGAAAAAATGTAGTCCGAGAAACTGGACAATCTTTATAAAGATCAGGAAACAAGGCATTATGCCTCTCTTAAAAAAAGTGTTAAATAATGTTTCTGTTTTTTTCCCTCTCATCTGTCGCAGTATTGACTACTGAAATGTAATCTTTTAAGCCAGGCATTGTATAAACTAAGTCAGTTCTGTAATAGAACTCTATAATCTTATCGGTGATTTCCTTCGTTGGAGGTTTTCTACCAGGGGCAAGAACGGAGTTCATTTTATTGTAAAGATCCAAACCAATTTGAGCTGCAAGGCCTGAAACAACTGCTGCCTGCTTGCTAGGCGAATTTGGCAAATCTTGTCTACATTTTGAGACAAGTGACCAAATGACTGGGGTGTGCTATTATGCTTTTTTATTGGGGGTCACTTTAACAGTTTTTTGTTCTTGTTTCGATGTTGTTATTTTTTTTTTTTTTTAACTCTTTCTGCAGTTTTCTTTCGTAATATATCACGTTCTTCAAGCTCATTAACATTTCTTTCTGTTTCTTGAAATGCTTTAGCCTTTTGTTTTCATTTAATTTATTTTCAGGGTCTGCCCTTTTTCTCTCTGAACGCTTTTACTCTCTCTGCATTTGAAGAGGTTCTTTTAGCATCCATATTAACTTTTCCATAATGAAAATTAGCTCTCAATAATTTTCAGGTAGTTATAATGTTTTAAACCATATAACTCTAGGAACTGTTATAGTGTGATCAATTGTTGAAATAAAAATTGGATAAACAAACAACAGGGTCCCTTTAAATTAATAAAATTAAATGTGAGTTATCATTATAATATTCTACATCAATCTACTGCAAATTAATACACAGTTCATACATTGTAGTAATGGGTAGTTATCAATGATATTGACCACAAATGGCTGACAGTTGATTTTTTTCTTAAGGAGATAAGATTTAGTCTTTTATAAACTAATTATGCATGCTATAAGGAGCACAAAGCATTGATGCACCCTTATATCACAAAATCTTAATATAAACTATGAAATTACTCACATTATAATTGATTAGATTAAGAGAGTATTGTTCAGTCAGGAAGCAGTCAGATTTATTCCAAATAAGCACACTCCAATAGGGATAATTGAGAAATGTAACGCACGTAACATTACGTCCGTTACACTTTTAGACTTGAATTGTCCAAATTTTATAATTTTATTTTCAAATATTAACATATCTGCTATAAAGAAATGTTCCAATAATGTATTTGAAAATCAGACCCTTGATTTCAATTATAAAAAACTCGCCCGTTTATAAATTAATTAGCTGTCATGTACTAGCTTTTACTAAAACTTATAAGGCTTATTACTGATCATAGCAGGTGCTGTCAGATTTGCAATTAAAAATATAGCCTACACTATAATTTGCCCCCATCTAAATAATGTTATAGGCCATATTTATAGTCATAGATATTATACATGTAAGAAATCGAAAAATGTTCACTACACAACGGCGAATAGGCTAGTCATTTGCTATGAAATCTCCCCGTTGGCAATAATGTTCCCATGCTGAACGCCGATTACGATCCTTGGGAAATTTATAGAAGGACACACCACATCCTTTCGTCAAGACATTACTGCAGCCAAAGGCAACACACCGCACCATAAGATTGCGTCTTCCACGTCTTGGCGGTGTTGCTAAAATGACGTCGTGGGAAATCTGCCTCGTTCGTGGGAGAAAAATGATATGCATATTCAGAGGGACGTCCTTTGACCTAGTTAAATAATAATTTTATATCGATTGTTAAACCATAGCTATGACGTAATCTATTGTGATTTTAATCCAATATCCAGAAGAGTGACTTACCTCAGTCCTTAACACAGTTCACCAACTGTCTATTATAAACCTATAACTGTCAATTCTTAAATAGGAATTGTACATTATTAATTGTAAATATTGTCCTTTAAGAATGGACAAATAGGTTAAAGGATTTGTGCAAAAAATTCTTTTTGGTTTGTATTTGACAACAAATTGTTATAAAAATTGGTCATGAGTGTATGACCGATGGTTTTTAATGTGATTATTGGACTCCATTTCCAATATTGTTGTAATGTGGGTCGTTCTCGAGTTTGACAATTTTACTATCATTGTGGGCCTTTGCTTTCAGTTATCGAAATGTCAATTCTTTTTTTTTTTCGATTTTTCCACACCTTCTCAAGCAAAAGCTGCAACAGCTGCATCAATATTATTACATGTGTCGACCTTCTGTAGTGGCAACGTCGTAAATGAGTGTATTTTGGAACATTTTTGCAAAAACGGAAGTGCCACAGGTCCACATGTGCAAAAAGTCGAAAATCGGCTCTAGAAGGCGCATTTTTGCATCGATTTTCTTCGGGTTTTCATTTTTACAATCTATCTGTTATTTCTGACCTGATAGCACTTAAAAAATTGCGAAATTCGGAAATTCCTAGCTCACTTTTTTCGATCAAATTTTTCAATTTTTTTGCAGCTTTTTTGTTTTTGCATCGATTGATCTGAAATTTTAAACGCAAAGAGACTTCACTAATGTAAATAATATAGTACAGTCAAATATTGTACGTCATTTCCGCTTTTAAACAGGAAAGCGACTGAATTTCAGATCTACTTTCGGTTGAATAACTTCCAGTGTAATTTATGAAGAGCAACGACACAAATATTGATCGGTAGTCAACTTTATAACAAAAAAACAAAGAAAACAAAATTCGGACCGGAAGCGATATTTCGGCCGCCATTTTGATATGACACACTTTTGTAAAACGAAAAATGGTGTTTCTATGGAGAAGTGGGCGTATATAATTTTGATGTGTATGTAAACTGCTATCGATTGCCAACAAAAACCAGGAAGCCGATTTTTGAATTTTCTCTTTTCCTTTTTTGCAACTTCCGGTTGAAGTTTTTGCAAGTTCTATCTCGTGACCTTGACCTTTGATGACCTTTATAAGGTCAAAGGTCATTGACCTTGGCTATCAGTTGACAATTTGACATTTGACCTCCGACTAGTACTTCCGGTTTTATAGCGTTCCGAAAACATTCAAATTCGCAACTTTGGACTGCTCTAGCATGTGAGCTAAATAACCTAAAGGGTCAATTTTTTCGGATTCTTGATGTGCTTTTCATGATTTTCTTTTCAGTGATATCAATTGTATTTTTAAAGCCAAATTGAAATTCTTGATTTTTTCAAAGGTGTTTTTTTACCATATGTATGTCTCTTTGAGCTTGGTGTATGTATATCTTATGACCTACTTGATGTAGAACCTTGAAATTTGGAACACAACTAGACATGTTGAATATGAATTCACTTATGACAAAAAAGTTGAGGTGGGCGTGGCACATCCGGGTTGAATTACTAATTGTTTACATTTAGGAGCAGGGGCATATCTCGCATAGGATACATTTGTTCAAAAAGAGACTTCGTACACAATTACCTCATCCTTTTATCTAGTTTGTGTTAACAGCTCAGTTGTTTCAGCTTTATAGTTCCAAAAAAGGAACGGGCTTTAAAATTTTCAATTTTCGATTTTGACCTTTTTTGACTTTTGTTGACCTATATCCTTTGACTTACATGATGTAGAAGCTTGAAATTTTGAACATAACATAACATTTTGAATATCAATTAACCTATTCAAAAAAATTGAGGTGGGCGTGGCACATCCGGGTTCAATTACTCATTATTGACATTTTTGGCCAAAGGCATAACTCGCTAAGATTACATTTGTTAAAAATGGAACTTTGCTCACAATTACGTCATTCTGTGAGCCACTTTGTCTTAGAAGGTCAGTTAGTTCAGTTTCATAATTCAAAAAAAAGGAACAGGTTTTGGAAATTCTCTATTTTCAATTTTTGACCTTGACCTTTGAAGACCTTTACCTTAATTGGGTCAAAGGTCATTAACCTTGTCTATTAGTTTATGCTTTCATATTTGACCTCTGACGTCTACTTCCGCTTTTATACCTGTCCAAAAACATCCAAATTCGCAAATTTGGACTGCTCTAGCTCGTGACCTAATTATCTTTAAGGGTAAATTTTTGTGGATTCTGAATGTGCTCATCGTGCTCTTTCCAGTGATATATAATGCAAAATTGAAATTTCTGAATTTTTGAAATTTCGGTGTTTTTTTACAATATGTTAGCTTCTTTGAGCTAGTTCTATGTATTTCTTATGACTTATTTGCTGTAAAAGCTTGGAATTTGGAACACAACGAGACATATTAAATATGAATTGACGTATGACAAACAAGTTGAGGTGGGCGTGGCACATTAGGCTTAAATTACTTATTATTTACATTTTTATCAGGGGTATAACATACATTTGTTCAAAACAGGACCTTGCACACAAATACCTCACCCCTTTGGCCATTTTGTGTGAAAAGGTCAGTTGTTTCCGCTTCGTAGTTCAAAAAGAGGAACAGGGTTTAAATTTTGCACATTTTCAACTTTTGACCTTTACCATTGATGACCTTGACTTTTGTAGGATCGAAGGTCATTGACCTTGGTTAAAGATTTATTCCTTCATATTTGATGTTCATCGTCAACTTCCGGTTTTATAATGTTTGTATTTTCAAAGTTTGATGACTCATATCTAGTGACGTTGACCTTAAATGACCTTCCCCTTAACATGGTCAAAGGTCATTGACCTTGGAAATCTAATCATACTTTCATATTTTATGTCTGGCTTTAACTTCCGCTTTAACAACCTTCCAAAAAAGCGAAATTTTCAAAATTATTAACTGCTTTAGCACGTGACCTAATTGGCTAAGAACGTTGATTTTTTCAGATTCTCTAGCAAATTGGCACAAGAGCAAAGTCCCACTCAGTACTACGAGTGGTTCTAGTTGTCAATTGATTTGCAAATAAAAACATTGAAAATAATTTTGATCTCTATTTATTTGTATGAGACAGAATCAAGTTGGAAATGATTTTCACAAGTATGACAATTAATACTTATATATTTTATATTGCAGACCGATAGGCCCTTTTTGGAGAAACTGGACCCATAAAAATAAACGATAATAAGGCCTTGGTTTGAGAAAGATTGAAGCTATGAACACAATCTTTTGCTGAAAGACACGAAAGCAATTGGATACAGATTGCTTTGAATTCTTTAAAGTTTATATTTAATACCAACCTTGACCCAAAACTTTAAGGAAGATGTTAAATGCTGATTGGAACCAGATCAAGTATCAGACCGATATTCCCCACCAATCATGTCTATGTGATACATGAAACATGTGATAAATTTGAGCTCATGTTAGATTCACTCAAAAAAAAAAAAAACACAGACAAAAACGCCAGTTTCAAAATGCCAGTTAAATTAGATCACTGAAATTGAATCTGTAACCTTTTATCAGAGGTAAAAATGCATTGGTAAGAAATATCTAGAAAAAAGTAGAAACTAGAACTGTTCTATTAACAGTACGGATGCACGGCATCTTACAACATTCAGGTACATATAAAGATGGTCTATTGCAATTACATTGATGTAAATACTTTTCGGCATCTCTAAATGCAAATATTCGAAAGTGCGAGGAGTTTATGACTAGGAATAAAAGAATGTTTGTCAATTAATAAAAACCATGTTTGATGAAATCCCGTTAAGACATAAGACATTTGGTAATGCGCAAAGTTCGGTGAAATTTGGATAAGAAATAAAGTTGGGAAATTAAGTTGGGGTATGCCTTTAAGGTGCTTCCGTAAGCTCAAATTACAGTATTACATGGTTCAATCCAGGCTGGACATAAAACATATTAAACAAATATAAAAGGGAGTGTGTCTTTAAGATGAAAATCTGGCATTTTGATTTTAATTAGATTTGACAGACCGATGACAACGTATTTAGACTACAATAATATTGCCCTATCTCTATTAAGTCACTTGTTAGAAGGCTTTAAAGATGCCAACTCAACTTTTAGTGACTCATAAAACCGGAACCACGTATCGGACACGAAAAATATTAACATCACATAAAAGCTGTAGTCAATATTTATTATTACTGTACATCATCAAGTGCGATATTATTTGAAACCATTAAAGAGATAATACGTCTTAGAATAAACATAAAATTTAAATATTTTAAACTTGGCCAATAAGAGCATATATTCATCAGTAGATATACCTGGTGTCATAAATAACATAACAGTAGCCTTATATAATCCGATAAATCTAAAAAAAAACGTGATAAGAATGCAATTAACTATTGCAAAACGTTTAATATTAAGCGATTTTCAATAATGACTTAATTCTATGAATATTCCAATTTTCTAAATTTTACATGGAATCTGCTGTATCTTTATTACACTAGGTAAGTTCACTGATGAATATATACTATATATTGACCATTCTTGAGCATTAAATTTTATGTTCATTCTCAGACGTAGTATCACTTTAAATAAGTAAATAAATAATCTGAAGGTGGTAGCGTGCTGATACAATTAGGGATTGAGATGCAGCACTGCAAAAGTGCAACATTGAACAATTTAGAACCCCTATAAAACCAAAAGGTGTGATTTGACCCCAAAGGTCATAAGAAGGTCAAGGTCAGCTATTATCATCATGGTAAATATGAAGCTCATCTAAGGTCAAGGTCATGAGATACGAGCCTTCAAAATTCAAAAAAAATGAACCGGAAATTGCAAAAAAAAAGCAATATTTGTGTGTTCTTTCATTTGACACCAAAAACATCAAAATTGGATAAGCAATAATCTCTGAATAAAATTTGAATAATTTCAGAAAAATCAAAATGGCGGCAAAACTATCAATTTTCGTGTCTTGTAAATGCTTCTGTTTTTTTTTTTTAAAGTAATAACGTTATCTACTTATTAGTATAGGTTTCAGCGACCTTCATACATAAAAACGGAAGAAGGTCAACCGGAAACTAGTACCTTGATTTCGCACCAACCGGAAGTGATACAAAATTTTTGATTGTGTCAATTTGTTTTCTGTTGTGATCTGTTTTGGCACCAGAAATTTTAAATCAATCGGATGCATAGACGATAAAATAGAAAATTTGGTCAAATTTTAAATTCGGCTAAAAATTGTGTGCTATGAATTTTCAAAATTCGAATTTAACTGCTATCACATAGGATATTCGGGCGAAATTCTAAAACTGAAAACCCGAACAAAATCGTTCCAAAATTGCGTCTTCTAGAGACAATTATCTACTTTTTGCACATTTTGCAATTGTTCCAATTTATATTCATTAGGAAATCGATTAATCTATTGATATAACATGATACAATTAAATGAAGAAATATCTACTGGCAAGATTCTGACTTCATTAAGTATCGGTACCGATAGCACATTAACTTAAACAGGATGATATGCCATTTGAATGACAGAAGATGGTTTACATGGGAATTGTGTAATAATTTAAATGAAAGACTAGAGCTGTGAACAGCACTGAGCGTGGCCCATGATACTTTGCCTGATAGCTGTAAGACTTTTTTGAACTTCAAACCCTCTCAAGCCCGGTGTAGCTAAGCTAAATGAAATGTTTTGTGAAAGGGTAAATTCAATCTTGTATCAATGTAACTTATCGTATGGTTATTTTAATAGCTTCATGGTATCTATAATATACAGTTATGTGTGAAATGTGAACATTATGTGCCGGAATTTCTCTACTGATATAAACATGATCTATAAGTGTCCCATCTTCAGTAGTGTAATGCTGAACAAGTTGTTGAAAACCAAATTTTTGAAAACAATTTAGTATAGACAAATGACCCTCCAAGATATTTTGGTTGAAATCCCCCATAATAATATAGTATGAACCAGATTCTTGTAATTCAACTAATAATCTTTCTAACATTGGGAGAAATAAATCTAATCGATAAACGGGTGTTCTATAGATAACAATTACGTTAATATTTTTATCCAAAATATTCAAAGCAATGTGTTCTATATTTAAAACTCCCAATTTTAAAATGTTGACATTTTTGTTTTGCTTATAATATACTTCTACTCCTCCGTGCCCCTTTTCTTTCAAAAATTTGAAATCTCTAGTGTCATCATAGCTGGTGCTTCGAGGATGGTGGTGAAGACGGAAACCATTTAACTTTAGTTTTGCTGGAGTTATTGAATTATTTAGCCATGTTTCTGTTAAACTAATGATATCACCTTCTAGCATTTTCCTTTGTTTCTGCAAATCCTCTATATGAATAGATAAACCCTGAACATCAGTTGATATGGCCTCGTTTTCGGGTTTTAAAAAAGTATTCATTGCTCCTAATGCCGATTCAATCTTTTCATCACAATATATGTTTTTTTCCAAACACAGGCTTGACCAGCTTGGAATATTTTATGAAGTGATATTACGCCTCTATCGAGACTTAGACCTTGTACCTTGTGAATAGTGACTGCATAGACGAGACGTAATGTGAACTGGCGTCTAACATCACCCTTATAGTTAACATGAGGGCTTTCATATCTCTCAATACCAATACTACCACGTGGTACATTTGGCGGAAGTTGAACACTGTCTTCATTTATTCCAACTTTAGCATTATCAAATTTTACAAAAATTTTGTCAGTTTGATTATTCTGATCAGTTTGAATGAATGTTACTTGACCAAAACTTCCATTTATCAAGCCAGTAGAAACATTTAAATTAATTACTAACATAACTTTTGACCCTACACTTATTTTTAAGCAAGACACTAATGGTGTATCAGTCACTTTAACACACGTGGATTTAAGCGTCATTTTAATGGTTCTAACATCTTTTGAATAAACAAGAGCACTGATGGACACAGAATTCGGGCATTTTTCATCAATCATTCTAGAATTATAATCATCAACTTGCTAATTAGTAGAAAATATGTGCAGACAATCATCTTCTTTACCAGTTACCCAACTCTGTAACATTTTGACGTCTGAAGCAAGCATTGGTTCACTTTTTTCTTTGTCTTATTCTATTCAATGTTTGGGCAAAGGCTAAATAATCTTTTTGTCTCATAATTTCAGTAAGTTCAACAAGTTTGAAATTACCGTTCCATAGGTCTGTGACACTTTCATTACATAAACTATTACCTTTAACTGGTCTTAGTTGCCACATATCTCCAAAACATATGACACAGATATTTCCAAATAACTCATCGGTACCCTTTATTTGCCCTAATCGCCAATGAATGTAACAAAAAAGCTTATGATCTACCATTGAAATTTCATCTATAATTAATATTTGTAAGTTGCGATATTTACATCTTAATGTATTAATAGTTCCTTGTCCCAATGGTTGAAATGGTGGAAATGAGAACCCCTTTCTTATTGAAAAACTGCTGTAAATAGTTGACGCTCCAATATTAAAAGCACTCACCCCAGTTGGTGCGGTTAAGAGAACAGTGATGTCATCTAAACTTTCCGTAGTTTTCGCAAAAACTCCGAAACGCTTCGTATTGAATACATTTGATAAGGGGAGATTTACCGGTACCAGCTGAACCAGTAACAAAGATTCTAAATGGATCGCGGTTTATACCATTAACTTTGTCCAGACAATACTGGCGAACGTCATAAAAAACCTGAGACTGTATTTCATTCAGTGATCTAAGTAAGGGAATAGCATCACTTTTCGAAATAGTGCTTATATTAGTTTCTGTGCGAACTTTGCTACTTTGACCTTTATCATATAAAATGTCGGGAATTTGAGGTGTATTGTCATCGTCATTTTGCAAATGTAGTGAAAATTCATTGCCCTAAATGGGCGTTTGTTTAAATATTGTAAGTAAAAATATAGCACAACTCGAAAAAACATGTGAATTATTATAGAGCTAAAAGATTGTGTAGTCAGACTAATTTATTTATGACCTATAATAAGCTTAACAGACGACAATAAATGTTGTTTGCTTTCTTCCCCTTAGCATAACACCAATAACCAAAAATTGCTGTATAATGTATCTTGCATATAGAGTTCTATTAATGGTACAGACAAACGGACAAAATTCGAACTGGTTAATGTATCAAAGAGTCACTGCTCTAAATAAGTGTATGTTTTATTATCATAAGAGGAAATTTTGCAAAAAATTTAAAAAAAAAAACTGTGAATTATTATAGAGTTGAAAGATAGTGTAATTAGATTAATTCATTTATGACCTATAATAATCTTAGCAGAAGATAAAATTTCCACTTTCTTTTTATTGGTAAGGATTAGCGCAGTCGGAAGCCAGTTGAATTGGTGCCTGCTAGGCGATTAAGTGCTGTGGGTTAGAATCCCGCTCTGTATTCTGATTCCATGGTCAGTGTTTGCTAGAGACAGCCCGCTGTTTGCTTTTATTCCCTCGGCATAACTAACATAATCAGATTAATCTGTTTATGACCCAAACTACTTCACACCTGCATGTCAAAAGTTCATATGGATAGCTTTCCTATCATATTATATAACCTGTTATAACACCTGTCAATCATTTTAATCCCCACAATCTACAGATTTTTATCACATTTTTTATAAACATTTAACACTTTTATGCCTATTTTCACCAATTCAATTTTGTATCAAACCACCCATGTCACATATCGTTGAAAAGAGAAAATTGAGTAGATCCTGAATATACAAACCATATTGCTAGGAGTTAATTACATTGTAAGTTAGAACCCTCAGTCGAAAAAAAACCCCAATATTTTTAAAACATATTTTAATGGATTATTGTCATATATCATTGAAAAGAAAATCAAAAGGGAATTACAAAATTGAAAAAAATAATTTTCTGTGTTTATTACAAAAGGTCATACAGCCGTTCAAAGTTGTCAAAAATGTTAATTTTTGAATGGCTATTAAACCGGAATTTAATATTTTTCAACCAATATGAGTGCACCTGTGGATACCTGAGGTCAAGAACATCCTACAGTGAAATTTTCAAGGTCATCGAAGGTCAAGGTCACATGGTGTGGCCTTTTGAATTTTCAAAAAATTCAAACGAATATAAAAAAAAATTCAAATTCGAAATTCAAAATTCTGTTCCAAAAAAACTGTAGACAAGGTTACAAGGTTTTAATTGACACCAAAATCATAAAAATCGGATAAAAAATGGAGGACTAATTGATTTTTTGCTAAAATGGGTCAGTCCGAGGCGACGGCTTATGCATCACTTCCGGTTTGGAAGTGCATTCTAATTATGACGGACAGACAATATAATTATATGGTTTTTGCCAACATCTGAAATTTACACCGGGGATGCCAGGCGTGATTTAAAAAACCGGAATCCTTTAAGCAAAAACCGGAAGTGATAGAAAAATTTTGATTGTGTTAATTTATTTGTATGAACATTCTGTATATGTCCTGTGAATTTCAGATCAATCGGATAATTAGCGGCTGAGTTAGAAATTTGGAGCTTTTTTGAAAATTTTGGATTCAAATTTTTTTGACAAAATTATTTAAAAATTGAATTTTTTTAGCCTCACCAGATACGTCTTATAACAATGAACATATTAAAGAAAATTTAAGGTAAAGGTTCATAAATAAGCCCTACAGACTTGATGCAAAATATTTGCACATTATGCAATGGTACACTTCCGGTTTAGCAAAAACTGAATTTTAGACATTCATTTTTGATTCCAAGTCATTTAAAAATGTTTGGTGAAGACAATTTTCGATTTTGTCTAGGGACGTTCCCAAAAAAAAAAACATAACGAAAACAAAGCGTGACAAATTAATATATTTGCCACGCAAAAAAAAAATAATAAACATAACGAAAACAAAGCGTGACAAATCGATAGATTTGCCACGCAAAAATTGGTCTAACGATGGTTTCACGCGAACATATGGACACCAAAACTGAAACATCCACTTCTTTCGGCGACTTCGATGTGCATTTTAATACGCCAGACAATTCACCAACAAAAAGAAATATACGTTGGACTGTCACAGAATGTATTGGATAAATCTGGTCGTGTAATCGATTGGTTCATCACACGAAATAATTTCATCATTCAATATGTCAAAGTTGAGAACAAACAAATATAAGACTATTGCGTTTTGACTTTTAAACTTTCACTCCAAAAGATACTTCACTCCTGATGCCGTCTTATTCTCAACAAAAAAGCCAGTGTAAAGCAACAACAATTAGGTAAAAAATGTATCAAAAAAATTGGAGTGGAGGTTTAATTGACTTGCATATTATTGAAATGTTGGAATATTTACTTGAGTTGACTTCTGATTGTAGCATGTAGACAAAGGGAGATAATTAGCTAAGTTAGGAATTTTAGGTTGTAACGTTGCGGTTAAGTAATGTTACGAAAGCACAGGCATACAGGCTTAACCTCTGAGAGAGTTTTGTTTGTGCAGTTTGTTTGAATAATAATATAATTTCAATATATGAAATGAAAATCCATTTTCTCCAGAATCTGAAAATATAAGAAGAATAATGGTTCCAACAGGAATATTAATTTTTATGGAAATTGTAATAAATATTTTTTTCTGTGAAAAAGGCTACTATTCTGAGAAGAAAAGTGTAGGGTTAGCACACAAAATTTTAAAACATTTTAATATAAAAAAAAGAAATTTCAGGAGTGCTATGTTTTGGACTGCTCAGTGATATGTGAATACAATTCAACTTGTCATAGGGTCCAATTTGTAGCTTGGTCTGTGACCAAGGCAGAGTTTAGGACCTAAAAATGTTTTTTTAATTTCTTGTAATTTTGTTTAGTAATTTTAATTTAATTTTTTTTATCAGAATTCTTGAGAGGTTCAGAAGTTTTGATTATTCAGTGATGTATAATTATTCTTGGAATTCTTTCAGGGGAACTAATATTGGACTGCTAAGTTGTATGTGATTAATTCTGATACCATTAGAATCCTGTAAAAAAAAAAGCTTTAAAATGATATATCAAGTGAATGAAAAAATATTTGTTCATTTTTCGGGACTATTTGCATCGCGTACGAAGTGGCGGACATTTTGAATATAATAGTTGCTATGGAAACGAAGCATGAAAATTTTAATCTTAATATGATAATTTCTCTAAATTTTCCCTTTTTCACATTTAATGTGAAATACAATATCAATATATGAATTACAGTGGTAATAATTATGAACACTGGTAAATTTTTACGTCTTTTGGAAACAAAATGGCCGATAAACTTTCCGCGGAAATATTTTTAAAGCAGATTTCGTTGCAAATAGCCTCAAATTTTACGAAACTGAAAAAAATTTTTTTAAATGTGTTTTATTTCAGCAAAAGTCTTACTTTTTGTGCCGTTAACCTTTTTGTTAAGCCAAAAAATTGCACATTAGACAAAAACTGCCATAACGTTTGATCTAGTTGAGAAAATATCGATCTGTAAACTTCATTTTCGGCTTTGAAAAGAGCTGGTTCTTTTGAGCCTATTTTCATTGATGCAGCATTGTAAACAAAAATAACAAGAATATCGTACTCAGTACCAAATAACTAACAGTTGTCATATGTTTATTTTATTTATGAATTTTGATACACCCACATCAAATGTGGGGCGTATATGGGTCATTCTATGAATTCGTTCTCTTTTAATAATGCACAATAACTAAAATAAATATAGAAATTTGTCGTGTATTTCTGAATTCTGCACAATCTATACTTCTTTGTCATTTTTTAACTTCTGACTTCAAAGAAATCCAATAATTACTTCAGTAATTCGGAATATTTGTCATAAATAAGTGCAATTTTATCAGAATTTTTATACAATTTCCACAAAAAATAATTTTAAGTGATTTCCAGAAGCACATATGATAAGAATTATTGAAAACTGAAAGAAATATTTTTCCGCTCTAATAGTAATACACTCGACGGGATTTGAAATTTTTACACCTAAAAATAAAGTTGATAGAAATAACTGGTATATGATTACAATACTGAAAACAATATTCGATTTTTCATTTTTGGTTAACGGCCTAAGAATATCAGGTTAGTAACACTAAAAACGTTCTAGATTCCACTTGATTTGAACTTGATTTTAGGATCTCGGTTTTCATGGATTCGGTCCGATAAAAACAATTCTATATTTGTAGGATGGGTTGTGGTTAGTCTTGTCACATGATAAACCAGCGTTTATTTCCCCATAACGATAACAAGATCCACATTCATTCCTTATATTTACATTGGTTTATCTGTTCTGTTCTAATTGTTCTATTTTTTAATTGTAAAAATACCCGAAACCGTTGTTGCTTAATTCACCGTTATCTGTCAATCAAGCTCACCGCCCCTAACAATATAGTTCTATAAATCAAGTCTTATTTGGATGATAGAATTATCAAATATTTATTATTCCATTGAAATATTAACAACAATTGTAAATTTAAATAAACTGTAAAATTAGATATGAACAAAAACAAAACTATAATGAATCATTGACCACCGAACTAGTGCGCAATTGTAACAATAACAAGGTAGTGAGAGGGCTAAGCGGAAACATGATGGTGTACAAACTTTGTCAATGCTAGCGCTTCAATTGTTTATTAACGTTAATTGTGCAATTGCTAAATGATGAATGACTAAGGATACCGGCAACAGAATTGTAATTACCGGTAAATGTGATATCATTTGTGGATGACGTTATGTGTGTATGCGTGGACGGTACGAGTCGGGATTGTTGTTGTTCATGGACAACAGAGCAGAAAGAGTGCACGGTGCTTGCTGTTGGACCACAGACGTTTGATTTAGATTGCCTGATACAATGGAACTAAGTGAATCACTGATTGCCCTTTTATGATCAGATGAACAGAAACGATTGTAACTTCTTATAGATGCCTCGGATTTATGACCAGACATGAACATAATTTGCCTTCTTTCAAAACCAGTATCATTCATGTATTGAATGGCTGTAGCTTTTAAGCAATGTGCTGTGTATTTTTTGATACTTTGGAAGAATTGCAAATGTCTGACATAAATGACCTAAAACTATTTTTGCCTAATGGTTTGTTGTTATACCATGTTTCGTTTCATGTTTTAAGTAAGCATACTCGTGTCCTTTTGCATCAAGTGCAAAGCCAAAGGAATTTAAATTGAGCTGATAATGAAATTCAAGCCCCCTGGTTACAAAATGTAAGGCAATCATATACCAAACATATAGGCGTAAATCAATTGGGTTGACGTGTGCAGTATTGTCGAAATATTTATGAATCTTTGGTAAATCAACAACTTCAATAATATCTTTGTGTTTGGTAGCTCTTGAAGTTCCATCTCTCATTTGAGATTTTAAGAGACCATCTAAAACTCGATTTGGTATCTTGAAGCGTCTGTCATTAACAATGTTAATTTCTGAGTTTATATCTGATAAATGTCTATTTAATGCTGCTCTAATATTTTTCATTGTATTTTTATGGTAATTATGAGCTAAAGATGCATCCAATACTTCAAATCTCTTTTCAATTTCCTTTGGCTTTGTACTGAAATAGAATTTTGACAGCTTTTGTGCTAAAATCTGTGGATCTAATGAATTCTGGTCCCAAGCAGCCTTTGTTCCATAAGTTTCAACATGCCATTCTGGAAAAGAAACCATTAAAATGTGCCAACAGATGACAGAAGTGTTGAGATCGTAATTATATTGTCATAAGGGTTGGGTATTATTACTAATTTGATCTTGATTATCGGCGACGGTGTCTTCCCACGAAGTCACTGCTAGAAAATTACAAATTCCCACGAAGTCACCGTTTTATTTTCTTTGATGATTTACAGTTATGCCTCTACGGGATTAAAGGTGTTAAGAGCTCATTAACGGTGACATAAATTCATGACAATCGTTCACATATTAACATGACTAATTATCAGTGTCACTCATTGTTTGGTATCTTTGGTATAACCAATGATTCCATACGATATGGTGGGGGATGTTTTTATCAATGCCATGGGTGATATGCCAGACGACCCCAGATTAGTAGAACTTACAGACTACGTTACAAGTCAATGGTTGGAGGCTGTTTATGGATTACATGAATGGAACTATTATGGTTCGGACACCCCAAGAAGTAACAACAGCTTAGAAGCCATGAGACTGTATCTGTAGAGGGAAGACGTGTTTGCTTGAGCTCCAGAATTTACTCAACCGTAACGTATTTTCTTCCTTTTGAATTTTTAAATGGTATCTCTAAAATTGATTACTCTAGGATGGGTACAACTAGCAAGTTAAGTATGATATAATATATCTACAACTTATTCCATCAGAATACTTGGTATTTATATTTTGTTTATTACTTTGTTTATATTGACAACGTAATCATCCGGTAAGATGTAATCCGGAGTTTCGATTCTATGATCGGGATATTGAGCTGTGCAGGCGTGTATTAGAAATCAGACTTAGTAGAGAGTGTAATAGAATAGGCAAAACATCGTATATAATTATTTTATGTGATTTACTATGTAAATATCAAGGAATAACAGAAGGAAAAGGATGTAAACAAAGCAACTTCCGGTATAAAGTATAGTCCGGGAAGTAGTTTTTCTGCTGTCCCTGAGGTGAGACTTTTTTTTTTTTTATATCCTAAGACAACTTAAAAGTCACAATGGAAAAACTTAATAGAGAAAACACCCTAATCCTCATGTCAGAGGGAGATGTTAAGCCAAATACGACAGAATTCCTTTGAACTATATCTGAACGTGGAGTGGATATTTGGCAGATGCTCTGCTTCCAAAATATAGGTCAAAGCCGACTCCTAGTTACATTAGGGAGCAAAGAGGATGCAGAAAAATCCATGTTAGAATTCCAAGTTCTAGACACTGTCTATTTTGAGGTAAACTATAAAATCGACTATGTTGAGAATGTGTTCCCTGACCCACATATCCCCCAGTTCATTACCATCACGGTTTTTGGTGCGCCCTACGAACTAGAGGATAAGTATATATTACCAAAGCTGTAAATCTATTGTGATAGCCCGAATATTAATAAGGGTTATATTAAAGATATAGGGAGTCACATATCAAATGGAGTCAGATATGTGAAGACGGGCAAAATTAAAAAGCCTATACCCTCCACCATTTACGTACATGGAGACTCAACGTGAAATATGAAGGTCAGGAAACCCCAAACCAACGCTGCTATAATTGTCAACAGTATGGCCACCATGCAAATAACTGTCCTAATGACAGAGTGGAAAGACTCCCCCGTCCGTCATCACAAATAAACCTTGTAAATAAGCAACAAAATGATGATGAAATTGAACAAAAAAATGATAAAACTGAAAACATTGTAAATACAGAAAAAAATGTAAATAATCAAGAAAAAAATATTGCACAAGAAAATAAAAAATCCAAAAAGGTTACAAAACAATCTAAAAAATCTAAAAATGTAAATACTTCTAAAAATGAAATAAGTGAAAATGGTAAAAAAAATGAAAATAAAATAGAAATTGAAAATATAGAAAAAAATCCAAACCCAGGCATGGACCTTGCAAGCAGTAGGCTGAACTCTCAGGACTTGTCAGATCTATCTTTAATGTCAGATCAAGACCCAACTGATGATAGTGATTCATCGAGCTATACATCGGAAGCAATATCTGAATCAGAGCAAAACTCCAGTCTATATCTTGAACTCAACCATCGAATGCTAGAAAGGAGGCGGAATGCCTCAACGCCTCACGATGACATCGCAAATGAAAGACCGCCATCAGGTCTTGAAAAGATTCAAGATATCTCCAGCATAAGTCCTACCCTATCAGCTAAGGCTCAACCCCAGCATGCTATGTGCGGCCAGGGAGTTGAGGCCTCCCCTTATAGGCAAACCACCGAGCCCATAGAAAACCCCCAAAAAAGAAAGGATAAAAGTTTTATCGCAAGCCTACTTACAAAAGCACGTAAGGGAGTTTATGGGGATAATAACTAAGTGCAATATTTAAAGTCTCTGTGATACATAAACTGTGATATATTTTTAAATCTGGAAAATATTTAATGTTAAATTTTAACTGTACATATCTCCTTAAATATACTAATATATTAATATAATGCACATCTGCACCCTTAATGTAAATAGAAGTTTTAAAACCAAAATCGATCAAATTCTTTTAAAATTTAAATATTGTAGTACAATTTGCCTCCAAGAGACCAATTTCATTAAAAATGCAAAAATAACGCAATTAGAAAAAGATACCAACTTTAAATTCACTGTAAATAATGGCAATAACAATAATAATGGCGTATGCACAATCTTTAACAACTCTCTCTCTTTTACCAATATCCCCACCCCACCCTTTTTCTCTGGCCGTCTGTTGCATACCTCTACTCTTATCAATAATTCTCTGACACACATCTTTAACATCTATGCACCAGTCTATCTTCACCAAAAAACTCTCTTCTATACAGAACTCTTTTCCTATATTTCTTTTACAGTAAAACCTGATCAACTTTTAATTTTAACTGGGGATTTTAACTGTATATATAATATTTTAGATTCAAAAAATAAAAACGTTTATGACACACCAGCAGCCACAAGAAGTCTTTTTCACTCTTTTAAAGTTAAATTGGCACTTGTAGATATTTTTAGAGAAAAACACCCCACAAAATGTATATACACTTATATTTACTCACAGGGTGATGGAAGTCGACTTGATCGCTTCTACACCAACAAATCACTAGCACAACACTGTATAAATATCTCACACATTCCTGTTAATAGCTCAGATCACAAAGCAGTTGTTCTGGAGATGGACATTAAGAAATTTAGATGGGGGAGGGGCTATTTCAAATTAAATGAATCTATTCTATACAATACCAACTTAAAAAATACTATTTCATTCTTTTGGCGGGGATGGCAAGATCAAAAGTTACAGTTTCAAAATTATCTTAATTGGTGGGAGGAGGGAAAAAAGCGTTTAAGCAAAATTTGTAAAGATTATTCGTCTATATTAAGTAAAGAGAGAAAAAAGGATTTAATTCATAAATATAACACTCTAGAACAACTGGAAAATGACACCAACTATAATTTATCACTTACAAATATAGTTAAGCACAATATAACTACACTTGAGCACCAAAGGGTTAAGGGGGTGTATATAAGGGCTAAAGCGGATCATGTAAATAATAATGTTGAAAATGTACATATGTATAAAGATATAGAAATAAAAAATGGTAAAAAAAGTGTATAGATAAACTGGAAAATTTAAGGGGGGATATTTGTACAAACCGAGAAGATATTCTCAACATAATTCATGACTTTTACAGAACACTCTACACTTCACAGCATGTAAAAGAACAAGACATTCACAATTATCTTTCAAACTGTCCACTTACACCCCTCACTGACACTGATCTATCCCTCATCAGCGACACTTTTTTCTGGAAAGATGAAATTTTGGCGGCAATAAAGGACTTCAAGAATGGTAAAACTCCGGGGGTTGACGGTTTAAGTAAGGCTTTTTATGAAGAAAATTGGGACATTTTAGGGGATGATATGTGTGTACTTTACAATAATATTTATTTTCAAGGGGAATTATCTAAAACTATGAGGGAGGGGGTTATTACTTTGGCGTATAAGGGGAAAGGACAGACAAGACTACTCAAAAACTATCGCCCTATTTCTCTTCTCTGCTCTGACTATAAGATTATTACTAAGATACTGGCTAAGCGACTTAAGAGGGTGATTAATTCTATTGTGTATGACATTCAGACTGGGGCGGGGGAGGACAAGACTATTATCAACAATCTACTATCCATTGACTATCTTCTTCTTTATATCAATCAGAAAAACATTCCTTCTAATCTTTCTACTTTTGACCAAGAAAAAGCATTTGACAGAATCGAGATTAACTACATTATCATTTTATTAGAATATCTAAATTTTCCACAATATTTCATCAGATGGGTAAGCATACTCTACAAAGATATCACTAGTAAGGTTGAGGTTTCAGGTGCCTTCACTGGTGATATCGTCATAGCCAGAGGTGTCCGACAGGGTTGCCCACTCAGCATGGCACTATTCTCCATTGCAATTCATCCGTTCGCAGTTTATATTCAGAACAATGATGGAATTAAAGGTATTAAGGTCCCTAATTTCAGTCGAAAATTAAAATATTTCAACACGCGGATGATTTATCTTCTATTACCACTTCGAAACAATCATTTGGCTTGATATTACAGGAATTTGATAGATTTAGTAAGGTATCAGGGTCCAAATTAAATGTAGAGAAAACCAAAATATTGTGTATGAACAATTCCAGGAACTTTATACCCGTTCAAAATCAACATTCAATCCGCGACGTCATAAAATTGTTAGGTATTTGGTTTGGTAAGGGTCAGACTGGGAAAAACTGGGATATAATAGCGGCTAAGACTTTAAGTATGGCTTTAAGGTGGACAGACAGACAACTCAGTTTCAGGGAAAAACTAATTGTCATTAATACTTATATCATTAGTCTGTTCGTGTACGTTTCAAGAATTGTCCCACCATCCAAGTCCGCACTGAAACAAAAAAACTCTGCGATTTTCAAATTTCTATGGAATAACAACTTTGAACTCATCAAACGTGACACCCTTCATTTAAATCCTGAACAAGGTGGACTTGGGATCCCTAATTTAGACTTAAAAGTTTTGGCAATGCAATTTCAACAAATATCCCAAGTCATAATTGACAATCAAAATCCGTGGGTGTCACTCTTTAATTATTGGCTCGGAAATCCTCTTAAAAATACTATTGATTTCAATTTGGCACATTCACATACTTTATACTACCCTTCAAAATTCAAAATACTACTCAAAATTCAAAAAGATCACAACTTTAACCTTAGAAATTTGAAAAAATGCAAACAAATATATCAAGCACTTCTTGCCACACTCACTGTTAATTTAAAAACTGTTACTATGCACCCCTTCATAGATTTCAAACAAACTTGGAAAAATTTATCAACAATACACTCTAGTAAAGAAAAAGATTTCCTATTTCTCTCTCTGCATGATGCGCACCCCACAAAGAAAGTCTTATCAGCACGTTTAAGGCACCTTATTACAACTTGTAATTACTGTAAATATGGGGTAGAAAAAAAAAAGGCTGGCATAGCCGTGTAAAGAAACCTGTAGGAAAAGCCCACCCCAAAATATTTAAAATCATTAATTTCTTGAAAGAAGAGCAAGATGCCATGGAAATCAGGATGGTGCAGTATGCGGCGGGTCAGCAGCAACCTCCACAAAAAACGAAAATACAAGACACTTGAATCAAAACTTAGCAATAATATAGAACAGTGTAGAGGTAACGTATGTATACGAGTTTGCAGATTCTGTATCATATTTGTTAAAACTGAAATAGTAAATGTTGTAAATAAATGAATTACTTGAAAAATATTGTTTATTGGCTATAACCCCATTACATCGGCTTAAGTGTACTATGATAACACCCTGTAATCCTATTGTTCTCAAAATCCATTTTTTTGACAACATTCCCACGAAGTCACCGTTTTTGGTTTCTACATGGTTAATTAAGACCCAAGCGGTGACTTCGTGGGCATGAACCTCGGCGACAGGCTACCGGTCAATAATTGATTACAACCTGGTTGTGTCTTTTTTGTAATATAAATTTAAAGTGAAGAGTAATCTGCTTGTTATCAAAGCCTGTTTATTATTTAATTTATTTAATATGTTCAATACCTTCAAAAATTCCTAAAGCCCACCGTGTATTTTTTGTTGTTGCTTCAGATTGGTTCAAAGCTTCAAATATTTTTACATCAGCATCGTCAATACTTTTGAATCGTTTATGTATAGAATTATCAGTAGAAAATGTTTTTTCATTACCTTTGGCATCTTCAGTGTATATAACAGCTGAGATCTTTTCATCAGATGACCTAGCGCTGTCTGTCTCTGCATCTGCATTATGAACTGCTGGTTGAATTTCCTGGGTCAAACTGGCAGTGACACTAGACTGAGAGGCAGTGACAGTGATTTTGTCTGTTGTCATCTGAATCTATTATATAGTCCAGTTTCAGAGCAGCCAGCAAATCATCTGAATCAATTACTGGTGATAATTCCAGATCAAATGTTCCATAATCAATATTATTATGGTCAATGTTGTAAATATTTGAAAATGGAACCAATCTAATAGTGAGCTAATAGTACTGAGGCATTGGTTTAGCAGACGAAAATTTCCGTTAAGAGAGTTTTTTGAAATAATTATGTTTATGAGTAAGACACGTAGATAGGTCATGTAACATAAATAAAATGATTGACATTTTGAGCTTATTACGGCATTGGACGTTACTGTTTTATCCAAGGAAATTGAAGCTCGTGCATATCATGAGTTTTGTTTTATTAAAAGGGCGATGAAGCCCCACGTACTTTCATTTAATTAAGATCTATTTGGCTTTCATTTAAGTTATCCAAGAATGCTAAAACACCAAATATCTGATTACCATTTTTTTTTCAATTTTGTATACCTTTATATAATATGAAATATTCCATATTAATGTTACGTACAGTTCGATGTAAAAATATACAAAAAATATCCATGCTGAAAGTGATTTTACATCTATGTGATAAAGATAGGTTTCCCATGTGTATAGTCGAAAGTTTTTTTTTACACCACTAGAAACCTTGTATTTTGTATTTTTCGGTATTGTGCATATAATATGTAATATCTCATAAATTGGTATTGATCTCATTAATTGTGTATCAAACNTTGTACTTATAAATATCTGAAGCTTTAAAAGATTATGA
>NW_008710370.1:3476997-3479688 GCF_000327385.1 Lottia gigantea
TTGAATATGCATGGAAAAATAGACAAAAGTTCACTATGGTGGAGTTGACTCCGTCTCAAGTTTATGCCTTTTCCTTATCGTGATAGGCTCAAATTCAAGATGTATTGCATTGATATGGATATTGGCCTAGAATCTATTAAGATAGGATCACAGAAAGTGAGCTATTCATTCAGGTGAATACAGCCATACTAAGATGTGTTGACATGCATACTTTGTTTTCTTCAGTTTTGTATATAATAACAGGGCTTTTCTATGATTTTTAGAAAGAATTTTTACTTTTAGGTTTTTTTAAAAACTTTATAGCATCTATTTCAATAGGAATATTTTGTCAAAACAAAACTTTAGGAAAAGCCCTGAATCTGTATTTTTTTTAAATTATTTTTGTTCTGTTCTGCTTGTCTCTTTTCTTTTTTTCATGTTATTCCTCTTAGACTTCCGGGTAAAAGCTGTAGTTAAAAATACAGGTAAATTATTTTTTTTCCTAAAATATGCATGAAAGAGCTTATTTAAGCATCCCTGTTCAGATGTGATGGTTATACCTAAACAATGGCAAAAAAACTCAAACGTATTGTTTTTCTCATGCTCTCTTTCTATGAGTGGTATTGGGGTCACATTTTATGGACAGATGTACTTCTGGACATCCATTTCCATAATGCTTTTTAACATGTTTTTGTTTACAACTGGTTGTGTTTGTGTATATTGAACATTATTGCTGCTGAGAACACAAATACTTGTGCAATGACATGTGCTTGTTCATTTTTACACGTAACCTTCTACTTATACCTATTTTATTTTTATGGTTACAGGCATCCTTCCTTTGAGACATCAACGCAAAGGCCCCAAGATAATTTTAGCAGCTTTTACGATATTGAGATCATACAGCGCTTAGTTGAAGTGGAATTACAGAAAACACAGATGTCTCAATGAAAATTGGAATGGTACAAAATTGTGTCCCAAATACACATTCAAAGATTAGAATACCAGTTGACAATCCCTTCAATATCTTACTTACCATTTACTGAATGAAAAATGACTTGATTGGTAATTATATCATTAGCCTGACAAATCTGGCCATACCAAGGTTCTCAGACATGATATATAGGATTATCATATATTACCACAGGTAGGACCAGACATCAAATGTCACTATCCACTATCTTCAAATGACAAAATCTAAATTTATTAGAACTTTTGGTATCTATACAACATTGTATGAATACCAAAGGTTTATAATTTTGGCAAATTGTGAAGTTTTTTTTTTTAAAAAAAAGCAGATTCAACTCCATTAAAAAGTGACATTAGATGGCTTTCTCTACCAGTGATGATATAACACCAATATTTTATAGAAATTGGTTGGACCTGATTTGTCAGATAATAAACTATTTATTTACACAATATTCTGATGTACAGCTATTTCTAATCAATTTAAAATGAATAAGCTTATTTATAATCAAATTTGTCTAACACAGCTTTTTAAAGTGATTATTTGAAAACTAAATTAATTTCTATACCATACGTTGAATAAAAGTGTCATTCTTGTTGATAGTTTTGAATTTTATATCATTAAAGGTGCACTCTTGCCGTCCTGTACACCCTGACCTTGAAAATAATAGTCATGATTTTCTGAAAGATAATACTTTTGATTTGTCTCGCAAAATTTCAGATATGACACAGTGTCTGTATTAATGCATTTGTCATTAGATGAATATGGACACTTCACCTCAATCACTTAATGATTATCCATCTATCTATCCGGTGAGGAAGCTAGAAACGGACTACCTTTACAAACATTGGTCGACTGTATCCTGTGTTTAACAAACTCGTCAATAGCAATTTTTTCAAACTTCTTTCTATGGATACGAGCAGCTTGTATGTTTGGGAAGGTGCAGTCATGGACTTAGAAAGTTTTTCAAGGTGTGTTCTATCAGTTGCCATATATGGTGGGTACATTTCCAGGCACACTGGGATTCAGCTATAATGCCATGTCAATGTGATACGAAACTTTCTTCTTCATTTCTGCTATTCTCAGAAAACGATTGGTATAAAGTATCTTTGAGTCGTCAAGTTTCTTTTGAAATTGTTCATGGTAACACAGGATAGATTCTTACTTCAGTAATGTAAATTTGGTATCAGTGTTAATGTCTTTGTAGAGATCATAATTAGGATTTTCCATTGAATATTCATTTTCCAATTCTTCAAGTTCAATATCTTTATTTCTGTCAAAAAATTCAAGCCTAAAAAGTAAAACATAAAGATAATTTTTTCCAGAACTTATAAACCCCAGAAACTATTATAATAGAAAAATTGTAGGGCCCAGAACTACCATCCTACATGAATTGAACTGCCCATTATCATCACAGGAGTTATCCTTAAATTCGAAAGGATTAAATTGAAATTGGAAAATGGTAAGGCCTAGATCAATCACACTACCGCCATCGATAGTCTATTACAAATCTAGTCACCACACTAGGCCTAGATTAGGCTAGTGTCTAATACAGGTAGACTACTTGATGCTTTTTTCTTATTCTAATTGTCTCAGATTTTCAACACTTTTTCAATTATATTGTCTTTCAATTCACACTACGCAACTGCGAAGGAGTGGAACTGTCGAAGACACCTGACCACTTGTCATTTCTAACTATTTTCGCTTTTTGACAGGACGTATTGATCTAAGCTGATGTAGTTAACGGA
>NW_008710370.1:3479738-3488987 GCF_000327385.1 Lottia gigantea
TCATTCCGTGCCTGGTTATTCGTTACCATCGTCTACGCATCGTAAGTCTGCATATTTCATGTTTAATATTGCATTTTTATACGCCCACATGAAATGAGGGGCGTATATTGCCGTCACTTAATCTGTCCGTCGGTCCGTCAACAATTACTCGTAAACACTCTATAAGACGCAATTCTTGACGAAACTCGATCGGTGTAAGTGTTCGTATACACCCTAGAAGGCAATATTTTCGATGGATTTTGACGAAACTTGGTGTGAGTGTTCGTAATCACCCAAGGATGAACCCTATTGAAAATCAGAAGAATCGAAAAATATTTAGTATGAGTTATTGCCCTTGTTCAATTTTTAGCACGTAAACGCTCTTGAACATACAATTCTCGATGGATTTTGACAAAATTTGGTGTGAGTGTTCGTAATCACCCAAGGATGAACCCTATCAGAAAATCGAAAAATATTTAGTATGAGCTATTGTCCTTGGTTATGAAAATGCGTTCAATCTTTAACATGTAGAAGACACAATTCTTGACAGATTTTGACAGAACTTGGTGTGAGCGTATGTAATCACCCAAAGATGAACCTTATCGAAAATCAGAAAAATCGAAAAATATTTAGTATGAGTTATTGCCCTTTTTCTTAAAACAAGTTTAGGTCTGTAAACGCTCTAGAAGGCTCATTTCCTGACAAATTTTGATTATTCAGTATCGCCTCAAGACAGCCAAAAGAAGTGTATGTCTGAAGGTTGAATATATCATATTGGTAATTGTTACTTCACAGCCAAATATTTTTATTTAAAACTAAAGCTGCCAGTGGGCGTACATGACCTTGTCTGGTAAACTATCTTATAATATGTCATTGTCATGATACGTTAGGGTTTTTCTTTTTATTAGTGTTTTCCTTTTGGAAAAGATGTAGGATGCAATAAGTAGGATGAGTGTCATTTTCCCTTTCATGCATTTTTTCAGGTTTGGTATAAGTTTCCTATAGTCGCGATTTTCTGGTTATGTTTGCCCTATTCTTACGATAGGTGGCGCTAGGAACATGTCATGTGAGCTAGACCCTTTATGTACGGCGATGCACGCCTTATTTGAGAGTTCGTTATTAGCAGCCGTTGGAATAGGACCTTTGGATGTAACAAAGACTCTCTTCGGAGCGATATAAGTATTAATTGGCAGATTCATTGATTCATAATGCATACGGATTGATTGTTATTAAAGATATATATTGCTAGAATCTTATTTTGAGGAAAGCCCCTACCCATCGCATAGAGCAACCTGGGAGAGCTATTTCACTCTACCATTATTTGGCAATAGCCCACAGTTGGATAATAGCGAACGTAGATTTGCCCACAACAGAGTCGAGCAACTGACGATGAGCGCTCCCCAAGAAGATATTCCAAGTACAACTGAAGTAATAATCGCCACGGAGTTATGTGAATAGAGTGTTGTCACAAAGTTGTGGACACAGAGTGTATGGACATTTATTTGGTAGCATGACATACATGAAATACAAATGGCGGCTTACATTAGAACACCCACGTCAGTGAGGAATGCGTGTCACGTTACAAGTTATTTTACTGTATGCAATCGCCTACTAAATATCATATTGTTGTAAAAGGGGGGTTATCGGGTAGAAAGGATCACACCGAAGGGTTCAATATGTTTATATCAAAAACCCTGAAAGTACAATTATAATAAACATGTACAATTAAAATAGAATAATTACCTACTCTTAACTAAAATACCAAATACAATATGCACCACTAAACAATAATCATATGAAGAATATGAAAATTAAACTAAACTATGCAATAGTAAGCTTAATCAAATGTAAATAATGTAAATAAACCTACCCTATAACGGGATTTTAAACTAAACTAGCAACTAAAGGGTGAGGTGAAACACCTTACCAGTAGGAATCTGGAAATGAAAGGATATAAAAGATAGCGTAGTGTAATATATATATATCTATATATATACGTTCATATTTTTAAATGAAAAGCAGTTCTTTGGTAAATGTAGGTGAAAGTAATTTATATATTGAGATAGATAGTTTATTCTCTTATACGATCTCTTTAAGAGGTAAATGAGAAATACAAACATGTTTAAAAATTATCAATTAGATGGCGACAGTACATGTTAACAATTACAATCATTAATAATAACATAAACAAATGAAAATGATCAAAAATTACTAATTATCAATTGTATAAATTTTACCAAGTTTGAAAGTTGTCTCCTGGTAATACAGGAGTATAATGGGTTAAATTTATCAGTATTTGGTTTAGTATAATAATAAGGTTTGATGTACAATTTACGTTCATTATTCAAAGTCTGACAAATCAGTACATAATGATACACATAATGTACCGATCATATTTGAATCCTGTGTGAATCTATTCCTTGTGTATGGAAGGCAATTTGACCCACACCTAAATCTGCACATAATAGATCGCTCTTTAAAGGAAAGTTTAGTTAAATAAGATTCAAAATTGTGATAAGATTTCATCAATCTATAATTCAAACAAACTATTAGAGAAGATTTCAATGGCCCGTTTTGTTGTAAATATTACATAAACGACGTTTAAGCTCAATTTTTATCCACTTAGGGTTGACGTTGTTAAGGTTATGCAAAGGATAAACCACAATTATCCAATATTGATTTGATTTTACAGAGCCACTTAGATTTAAAAATTTGATTATTATACAATTTACCAAATAAGAGCTAAAATAGTATATGATATTTTACTTGACATTCCTTGAGTTAATCTGACACAAAACATGACCATAATGGCATCAATTGTAATCTGGAATGGATAAGTTCCAGTTTCATCATATAGCATACAGTTAGCAGTTCTAGTATTTATTGACAATAAAATCCTAAGGAAACTTCTATAAAATTTTTCAGTTTGGTTTGAATCACAGTACCCCCAGATTTCACTTCCATAAGTTAAAATTGGTGTAATTATTTCTTCGAAGAGTTCTAATCGCGTGTCGATAGGTAAGATTAGTTTTTGGGATTTGACATTTAAAGCATAAAGTGCTCTCTTTGCATAAACAACCTGTTTGTTTATCTGTTTGTTGAATAAACCGTTGTAATTAAATACTACGCCTAGATAATTGTACTCGGGTACTACTTCTACGTTTTCATCACCTATTTTGAATTCAGGGAATGATCGAACTTTACCACGTGAAAATATTACTATTTTTTATTTTGATGCATTTATATGCAGGTTCCATTGTTTGCAATATTCCGAAACATCGTTTAAAGCTACTTGTAGGTCTTTTTCACTTTCAACCCAGATAATTGTGTCGTCGACATATAGAAGCGGATATAATCTTAAAAATATTTCTACATCTTCATCACTAAGATATGATTTGATTTCTGATGCAAGGAAATCCAAACCCTTGTAATGTTTGCCAATGAAATGTTCAAAATCGTTTAGAAATATTGCAAAAAGGAGCGGTGATAGATTTTCACCTTGGCGTACACCAGCCTGACAACTGAAAAAGTTTGATACTACATTTTTATGTTTGACATATATATTGAAGGTATCTATTGTAAACGACATTAATAATATTACCATTAATTCCATAAGATATCAGCTTATTCAACACCGCTGCACGGTCTAAAAGATCAAAACATTTTTTGTAATCTAAAATTATATATATATGTATAATTATAATTATAATTATATGTATATGCGTTTATTATCATTCAGATAAAGTTCAATTAGGGAATGCAGAGTAAAACTATGATCAGTAGTCGAAAATCCACCTCGGAAACCAGCTTGGTTTGGTTCTAGAAGCCCACATGATTCTACATACGATGTTAAGCGGAAATTAATACAAGAATTGAAAGTATTCCCAAGACAACTAAGGAGGGTGATTCCTCTATATTATCGGCATGGTGAACACTACCTTTATTTTTGTACAGGGGCTTTATGGTACCTATCTATACACCAGTCACTTGGCGCTTTACCTGTCTTTAAGATAACGTTAAATAGTGTTACTAATATATCAGTGATCTGATTTGGGCTATTTTTAATATATTCGTTTATTATGCAATCAATACCACACGCTTTATTATTTTTCAATTTAGAAATTGCACGCTTAATTTCGTCATATGAGAAGTTTTTGTTTAGATCTTCGTTAATTGAATGGCCAATCGATCGCGGGTCTAATGCTTTGATTTTTGTATTAGAGTGTACCTCACCCAATAGTCACCGAGAGATTAGATTCTATAGGTTTCGTCTTAGAAGCACTTTAAGAATACTCCAGTATTCCTTAGGTTCATGAATTTTCAATTTCTTCAGATCTAGGTTCAATTTCTTAAAGTATTTTCGTTTCGTTTTTCTTAAAAGGGTCTTAAGTTTCTTTGATATTTGTTTTGTTTCATCTTTGGCTTCTTGATTATTTTTTAGCGTTCTTTTTCTGTTTAGATACGAACGTCGTGCAAAAATGCAGTCTTTATTGAACCAAATCTGTTTGTTTTCACGACGTTTGGTTTAAACAGTTACCTCTTTATGTAACCTTGTGTTCTCGGCTGCTTTTAAAAAAATTAACAGAGATCTGAAGTTAATGTATTAACATCACATTGGTTATCATTAATATTCTACAATTGGTATTTGGTCAACTCGGTGACATGTCAACTCGGCGACAAATTTGTGTTGGTTAACTCGGTGACAAAATATCACTCGGCGACAAATTTTTGTTGGTTAACTCGGTGACAGATTTTGTCATATTAAAAAAAAAAAGAGTTCTCTTAAAGGGAGACAATAATTTATTCAGTAACAAGCAATAACAATACATACAACCCAACACCACATTCCTACGCTCCTGATGTGCCACTACACGTCCAATTTCATTTAATAAGGAATTGATTGACATATCCCCACTGTCATATGTGGCCCAAATTGAAAATATGCTCGCTTGCTGTGTGCGGGTACGTGTTTGAAATCGTTTCACTTTAGATATTAGACGGGCCGTGACCTTTACCATTACAGATTCTTTGTACAAGGGGATGAGCATATACAACTGTAGAGAACCTCTCTTGGCACGTTGGTTAAGACGTGTGTGCCACCCCTCGACATCATTGTTTGTTCTGATAGAGTACCCGTACACGCACCAATCGGCAATTTCCCAAAACGAGCTCGTCATCCACGTGGCATCGAGGTAGTCAAAGAAGGTACTGATCTCGTAATCTGTTAAAAGCGGGACGTATATGCTCACTGGGAAGGTATGGTAGTGCGAGCACTTTCTTTGCTAATTTGTAGAGAGCGTCGCGTTGATGGTATGCAGTTTCCAATCCTAATTCCAGAATTTTACGGAAGACTGCCTGAGCCCAGTGAAACTCACAGCCCCTGATCTGAATATCGGGAAATGCTGTGAGGAAACCTTTCCAAATCCCGGCCTCAAAATCACTGACGGCACCCCTGATATTAATTCCGTCCAAACAATCTTTCACGGCTTCGAACACCTGAAATGAATGAAACGATATGTGTTAAATATATTTTTTAAAGTTATATTATTAGTATTTATTTATTTATTTTATTTGTAGTTTATAGTATATAATATTATTTATAATATGTCACCTTACCTTAGCATAATCTCGACCCCTCTTCCTCGACATTAGAAAAAAATCCAACGGCACTTGCTTCAAGTGCTCACCATTCCTGATAAAACCATAAATAGTAAACAATTGTTTAAATGGTGATTTTACGAGTGTCAAGTTGCATAGTAAGTAAAACACCAGATAAAATCATGTGAATATTGATTGGCTTACAGGTTCTAAACATATTCACTCTATAAATCGTATGAGCAAATTCACAGTTTTCGTGGTTGTCATTTCCGTTGACATTATCATCAGATGTGTCATTAATATTTTCTCAACTGTCTACATATCTTATTAGTTGCCGATGATTTGATTTACTTCTCCTTCGTTGTCTAGGCATAGGCATATTATTTTGTTGACTAGAAGAATTCTGATTTCTTCGACGAATAAATCTATCCTTCAGATTTTCTTCTAAGTTCCAGCAGTAAATTCACATAACTTTCTATTACCGCCCCACCTCCTATCTCATTGGGGGTGTTTATCTTGACAAAACAAAAAAAAAAACGTCTGGAATTCACGAAGCTAGTTCCAGAGATTACAATGTTAAATAAAAGTTAAAATCAATACTTAACAATATTTTTTTTTTCAAATGGGAATGTGGACCATGAAGGTGGTATTTCGTTGTGTGTACCCAACAGATGAAAATAGGTGGTATAAGATGCAACCATGGAGCTTTCATATTATATACATGCAGACATCGTTCCAGCTGTCTTAAATAATTAAAGTCTGAAGAAGGCATAGACAGCCATAAACCTTTTCACGGAAAACCAAATATGATAAATGATGTGCTGGTGAGTAGAATAATTGACATCGTGAGTAAGAGGACAAATGATTAACTTATGCAAGGCTATATCAATGAGCGGACAGAGTAACCAACCGTTTTGATACGCCTACATCCGTTCCCCTAACTAGATTGAGAACACGCTAGAGAGCATGTTTTTTTCCGATTTGTAATCGACGAGATCTTGACAATGTGGGTATCGGAGTTTCAAACCTTGTTACACCGAAAGTATGTTGAATGTGGCTTGTGAACGCGATAGAAGCCACAGTTATTATCCAATTTTTTTAATTAAAATTTGGTGTGAAGTTTTATATTTAAGATACCTGGACAATTTTGAATTTGGGTACGATTCGACAAAAACTGATTAACCCTTGGTGCACTGAAATTATGTTAATTTGGCACGTGAGCGCGATAGAGGTGACAGTTTATGTCAGAATATTTTGAAATTTGTATCAATAATATTTTAGACGTTAGAATTTTAGTACCATTTGACACAGACCTTGATACACTCAAAATTTATGAGGTGAGTGGGCTTATCTAGATAGGCAACCACTTGTTGGTTTATGCAAAAGTATAATCGAATGCTTATTTGGTGCAAGAAGCTCGGTATTTTACTCGCGAATTCTCAAAACGACGTCTATTTATCGTCCCCACACATTACTTAAAACCGTAGAGTATTTCTGACTTCGGTCCTCGGAGATAATTATACGCGACCCATTGCGAAGCAATAAAGTTAAAACGGATGCAATGTATGGCCTTTTCACCGGGAAATGGAAAGTAACATTGTCAACAGTGCGTTGGCTTAAATTATTCCCATACGAGAAAATCAGTAGAAGTAACAGATGACTCAAATGAATCTTACATTGAAAATATTTCTGAAGAGAGAAGAGAATGCAGATTATGTTCAGGATGAAGAATCATTTCCACAGCATGCTTTAAGAAATGGTTGTGATCACAGAGAATCATAGCCTATATAGTATGCCGTAAGGGATGGTGGTCCTTGCTTACTTTACACTGATTGTTTGTTGTTAGAAGCTGTAGGAGCGGGAACAAGAAACATAAAGACTATGGTGTGAGGATGACATAGATTTTATTTTCGAGGTTGACCAATAGACGGTCATGAGAGAAACTATTTATAAACATGGTTTTTATTTTGAATGGTTATATCTTTTTAAACTCATAAAATCACACATCGCAGGATATTTTTAGAATTAACGTTCCATTACATCAGATACTTCTACCATAATATGTTACATATCGGTATTGACAAAATATGTTTGTATCAGAACAGATGAAGCACAATTTTTGTATTGTAAATGCTCTACTCCAATTTTGATTTACTATGTATGAAAAGTAAACAATAATACTCGCTAATACCTAATTACAGTCATATACGATGTCAAATCTTGTATGTTAAGAAACGGAAATAAATTGGTGAGAAAAAAGGATTATATCGATCGTGACTGGAAATTGCTGATTGTGAGATCAATTGTATTTTCTATAAAGCGCGAGATGTAGTATGTGGCTTAATAAAATCCGCTATCCCTGCTTATTGTCAACTTGGATAGTAAATTAGACTTCTATATTACACAAGGATCTTACCTAGCCAGTATATTTACTCCGGATGTAACTGTAAAGGGTAAGGAAATTTTTGTTTAGATTGTTCAACTCCTAAAAGAATAGTATTATTTTACACATTAAATTCTATAAGTTGAAGAATGTAAGCTTATGTTTTTTAGACCGTCCATACTTATGAATATATACAACATATACAAATGCTTAATTCACATGAACACAGGTTGCACTGAGTTAGAAACAAAAAGGTATTCTGTTTTGTTAAAATTACAAAATTTCGCATATTTTCTTCAACCTTGGAATCTTTTCAAAATATTTATCATTGGTATTTTTATTGATTATTGTTTCATGACACAGAATACAATATATTTCCAAAATATTTATGATTTTAAATTTTTACATAATGATACTGAAAATTCTTCTCTGTTACTGCCATTTTTTTTAAAACCATTCTTTCTACAAATCTTCCCAGGGACACATTCCTGTTACTAGAAATATCAAGTTTTAATGCTTAAAAGTAATTTGACCAACTATACATTACCTTTTAGTAGGAGTAGTCGCAATGTTATGTTATCAATTAATTTAGAATCTACATAGACTAAGCTAAAAATTTACTAATAAAAATATTAGCTCATTTCAATTTCATAAATGAACTTGTTTGAAAAACAAATTTTACACCTTTCATTAGAAAAATAAAATAGAATTCAGTAACAGAAATAAGTAATTGTTGTCAAATTCTTAAAGGGGTTGTAAATGAGATTTCATGTATTGAGGACAGTGATAGCATCAATTTGCACCATTCCCATTTGCACCATTCCCATTTTATGTCAAATTGCCTGCAAATCCACAAGAAAAACACTTAGTTTTAGTGGAATTGCAGAGGCCAAAGAAGTCTGGTTGAAAATTGGAATGGTGAAAATTGATGCTATCAAGTCTCAAAGCATGTTTTTTTTACATATATAAAACCTCTTTAAAAATACTTTTAATTCATGACAAATGATATAAGCCATATGAGTATATATTAAAGATGACATGCAGACACGTCGTCCTATCTTTATTGTCAATCTAAATTCTGTCTTTGATTTATTCTTTGACTAGTGTTTCAGGTTGTTTTGTCAACGGGGTAAAATATATTTCCAAAGATTTTCACATAATGAAATTTATAGACTCTCGTCCTTAAATCTTTTTTCCAATAAATTCTTTACAAACATATAAATTCAGTCTGGTGTTAATGAACACAAAGTACGAAAAAACAATGATATCTATTTACGTACAAACAATTG
>NW_008710370.1:3494908-3578510 GCF_000327385.1 Lottia gigantea
TTTACAAATCTGAAATGAAATGTAATCTTGTCTGATGGTCAAGCAGCTACAAAAACATCTACAACACAGACATCGTTGTCGTTAATGGATACGAAGCCATCGATAAGAGGGCGTGGTAAACATGCTTGGTATGATATTTTATGATATTATTCTTTTGATTACTATTGATGTCTATTCATATGAAATTTGGAAGATTTTCTTTTTCAGAGATTTTAAAAAACGTCAAATGATGAGTAACTCAGTAACTTTTAAGGCTTAAATAAGAGTTTCGTGATTCTCACTCCATAAAAACTAATAGACAAATGGTATTGCTTATAAACACAGTCCGACAATTGCATTATGGTTCAAATCAGACTTAGTAATTTAGATAATAACACACCGAACAGTAATTGTTCCCAACGGGCATTTGAGGTTATCATAGTAACAACCATTTCCCTACCTATTTATCTACATAATAACCTTTTAAATTATAAGTAATGGAAAGAAACACAGTTTCTGTAGACATATATAGAGATTCTACATTAATTTTCAATTATCTCTGGCGATGGTCTTATTATTAATTTTAGCATTGTGTCGGTTTCAATGTACCTCAATGAAATTTCAATTAATTGCAAAAGCAAAATAATCAAACTCTTAGAAATTGGAAATATGTTATATCGAAAGACGCTTCCCATCAGTGTTAAAGAGAATATTGTAGTAAAAACCGGTTGGCAATCCATAGAAACTGGCCGGGACATTAGTACGGTATGCACAATTTGCAGCTACTGCAATTTCTCAATCGTTGTGTTCAGGTCGGCAAAATTCATCGACCGATCAAATTCTCCCACATACTACTAATCGTTAGTATTCGTTGAAAATCCACGTCCTGATACTCTGTCAGCGGCAGTGTTGACCTGAGTCCCATATACTTTCGATTTTTTTTAAATACGTCACTTTATAACATATATTATATTTTATTCCAGCTGACGTCATGACTGAAGATGAACCATTTGGAAGTGCAATATGGAGGGTAAGTGATCGTTTTGTTTATTGTAGTCTAAGCATACTTGTCTGTAAGTCAAATTTTCTCTCGATGCAATTTTATAGTACTGATTTTACGATGATAAAAATTTCTAGTTGAGACGGATGTTAATTACGACAATCTTATATTTTATTGCATGCTAGAGAAAGCTTATTACAAAAAGACTATTAATATTTATTGCCAACGTGTAGTGACTTAATATACCTTTAGAGAAATAAGTATTATAATGTTTCGCGTCTTGTAACATTATTTCATTATTAAAGGGACAAATGCGCCATTGGCTGGGTTGATTGAATATATGTTAATAGTCTTCAGAAGTACTAAAAAATGTACGAAAATCACATAATTCCTTCACAAATATCTCAACTAAGAATTTCTTTTCCTATTGCTATATATGTTTTTTTCTATTTATGGCAGTATATCAAGAAAAGACAACTCGTTTTTTCAATTTTCAAACGCGGATAATTCTGGACACACATGCGTTTGAATTTCGACGGGGAGTTGTGAACACTATTACTGATTGGCTTAGCTAAAAATAAAATTCCCGTTTCTGAGACTAGGGTTCTTTTGGTATAACAATGGCGCAGCTGTTCCTTTAAGCTTAACGTTTTGGTAAATGATAGTAATTAATGAAAACGCATTCTCATTACAGGATAAAAAATATTTAAGCGTTATGATCCCAATTGGTGTGGGAATAACAGGAGCAATGATTATTATAGTGATGGCTTTTGCCAGTAAAATACGGAAGAAAAACTCAAGTGATCATCGAACACCAACCATTCCTAAGATATTTACACAGGTAATATCGCTTATGAAGTTCTCTTCTACCTTACTTAAATTGATTATTAATTCTCTTTGGATTAAGGACAACATTTGCTTTAGATCAAGTATTATAACAGTAATTGTTTGCCTCTTAAACAATACCTATGCTATAATTTTGACTTTTGATTAGACGAAGAACCTTGAACGAACGTCAGAGAAAACATTATCAGATTTAATTAAAAAAGTAGCTATGAAGTATTCATATGAGGAAGTATTTCATAATGGAAAGTGGTATAACGTATTAAGAAGAAAAAGCATAGCCCGCCTCACCCGCCATTGCCGAGATCTGAGAATATATTTTTTATATGTTTTAATTTCAGTCAACACCAGCAGCAAATAAACCAGACGATGTAATATTACTTAAAGAATCCAGCGACGATGAATTTTAAAGAAATCCAAAGCTGACTCTCTTTCTCGTTCATGGTTTGAATCTTACAGAAACTGACATCATATGTTAAGTTCTTTCGTGTCATTTAAAGATTGCGTATCTAAGTGACATGTAAAGAACTAAAAGTCTTTCTGGCTGCACACTAACTAGATTATAATGTATTCAAAAATAGCTTGCCAGTCAAGATATCGTACGCCTACTGACAGCTGTCAGAAATGATAATCTAGTCTTCAGAGACTAAAATATGAATTTCTTCTTTTTACATATCTGCGAAAAAAAAAACGTCCCAAAGCTGGACGGGTAGTATCTCAGCTGTTAGTTAACTGATCTCTTTCAAAATTCTCACAGATTTACTTCAAGATGTCGTTGTCCAACCCTGAAAATTTGCAAGTTTATAGAATAAAAATTGTACAATTACTGTCCCGAACAAAATAGCATGTCAAAAAATGTGTTTATTGTGCCCTCAATCTTCTTCGACCAGGTTTTTTCCGCTTTTCTGACGACAATCTGGATCCCATGACGTTCCAGAAACGATTGTTGTGATTATATCCAAAATAAACGCCATGACTCATGTGGCGACAATTGCACGATGACTGACGTGTCTTACACGCATATAATACACTTATGACGACCTTGACATGCTCTGAGCCAATTTTTCGTCGAAGTCAGGGCGCTTTCCTGGATGACGGGGCCATAACATAACTCACTATAACTTGTGATATCGTGTTACAGATTATCAATGAACTTTTAGTAATATCAAAAGGCTAATCATTTACGAAAACTTTCAATTCATTGCACTTTTGTTTTTATCAACATGAAAATAATAATAGGTCAATATGTGAGAAATTGACAGAACACAATTGAAAATTGTTCGGCATAATAATTTTTACCTGCATCATCAATAGGCCGTGTTAAAAAGTGAATCATAGACAATGGAAGGTAACTCCAATTATCGATCTAGCAACGTAGAATTGTTTCGTTTTGTGTGCTTTTCGAAACGTCATATTTTTTATAGAGCTCTTTGTTTTCGTCACTCTGTTCGTATACTTTCATCGATGAATATTGTTTATTGATAAATCTGAATAAATCACGTCGAACTATTAATCATCGTTTTTCATCGTCTACATTTTCTAGTGGTCAGGAAACATTTGGTAGAATGAGCATGGTTAGCATTCTGTTGAGCTGTATATAATATTTATACGCCCACATTATAAAGTAGACGTATATTGTCGTCACCCATGTCCGTCCGTCTGTCCACAATTGGCTTGTGAACGCGATAGTGACTACAGTTTTTGATGCGATCTTGGACAAGTTCGATATTCACGATTTTTCGATGAACGATCTTTGAGTTATTGTCCTTGACTTAGCCAAAATGCGCCAAAATTGGCTTGTGAACGCGATAGAGACTACTGTTTTCATCTGATTTAAATGAAATTTGGTGTTATCATTTATATTGATGAGATCTTGGACAAGTTCGATATTCACGATTTTTTGATGAACGGTTTTTGAGTTATTGCCCTTGATTTATGAAAACGCGTCAAAATTTGTTTGTGAACACAATAGAGAGTAGTTAACTTAAATGATATTTGGTATGATCATTTATAATGATGAGATCTTGGTCAAGATTGAATCTGATAGATGATGAGCCAGTACTTACACCGAACCGTTTCTTATGTGGACAGTTAGGTGGAGCTTTAGCCCTAGATTTAAATGGGAATCCGGTATGATCCTCGTAGACATTGGTGTAGGTTGCACGGGCCTTCTTTAAATGGAACATACCCTCTAAAAATCTAGAGACTGGAGAAATAGTGCTCGTAATTCACCACGAGGAGAGTGGCCATTGAGACGCATAGTTCAAACTTAGCCTTGTAGCGACGGGTATGTACGGCGATGTTGATATTAAAGTTGGAGACTTCGTATTGAAGAGACCCATTAATAGGCTTTGTGCCATTGCAGCTAAAGTCAATTTCTGCAACTGTCCAGTAAAAATTGTATTTTTGAAATTCAATTAATTCATTTTGCATTTTTCCATTGCATGTTGTCTGCACATGGTTAGGTCAACGGTTCTATATTATGCAAGACATTATTTGAAATGAAGTGTGATCACATTGAAGATGTAATTTTGTATTATATTTGATATAGCTTTGATACATGCATTGTGATATGATATTGCTTATATTTGTTGTGTAAATGTACAGCTTTTTCGCATAGAAAAGCGTCGTATAGGTGTCAATGTCACATCACATCGGTTATAGTATAGCCTTGTAACAGTTATATTTAGACTAACGTCCATTGTAGAATATCGCATCGAAATGGGCTTGTAAATCATATCCATGTTGCATAAGGTTAGGTATCGACAGTTTTGTTGTTGATACTCCCTTTAATCCTAGTCGCATCAGGGAGAGGAGTGTGTTAAAAAGTGAATCATAGACCATGGGAGGTAACTCCAATTATCGATCGAGCAACGTAGAATTGTTTCGTTTTGTGTTTTTCGAAACGTCAAATAGAGCTGTTTGTTTTCGTAACTCTGTTCGTATACTTTCATCGATGAATATTGTTAGTAAGATTAATCTGAATAAATCACATCGAACTATAAGCCATCGTTATTCATCGTCTACGTTTTCTAATATCGGGAAAACAGTCCTTATACCAAAATGATTGAGTTGCCTAATGTTCAATTAAAGCTAATCAAGTGAAATTTTGAGACCCACTTCATTACAACTCGTATTCGGTCCAACCGCAGATCAATGCATATCCGTCCATACACACTCCCTTCCACGAAAAATGTCATAGCATGGCCATGAAATTGGTACAGGTTGTGATATGATCATGTGAATGATATTATTTAATCCAAACATAAAATTGTAGATAGTATTGTGTTATCCCAAGTTTAAAAAGACGACCAAATTGGATAAAATATAACATTTAATTTTTTATTATTGATATTAACAAAAACAAAACAACATTTTGATCGAGTTAACTTCTTTTAGAAACTAAGCTAGAAGTTGAAAATGTAGATGATAGTTTTCGTCGCGCTCTAATTACGGTGTCTTTAAAACCAGCTATAGTATTCAATCTAAATGATGGGTTTAGAATACTGTATATTAATGGATTTAAGGCGCAGTTCAGGAAGTGAGACCTTATGCCAAAACCACAAGCTAAATCAACAGCTGACGATGTTCCAAAGTGAAAATAATTACCTGTAGAAGAAATTGTCCTTTGAAAGTAAATGCCGGATGTTTTGAGCACCATTATGGTTAAGAATGGAACGTAACCCAAAATCACTGTCACACTAACCGTTGTAAGGCACAATGTTGTATTTCTGGATCTCATTTTAATTCCAGATACACTACCAACCCGATACACTGAATATGAACTAAAGTCTCTGTGTTCCTGTACCGTCTTTTCGGTAGATTTCATTTGTCTACGAAGTTGAATTCTTCGCTTAACGATAACAAATAAGATGGAACCATAAAAATAAATAAAAGCACAAACTGATATTATATATGTTAATAAGAGAAAACAATGTACAATAAATAAATAGATATCACCGATACCACATTTCTTAGATGTCACTTGATGTTTACCGACTTTTATTAGTCCGATTTTGTTGCAGAAAAGCTGAGGCCATGATAACAGTAAAGTTAACACGCAAATAACTAACACAATAGACTTGGCTTTTCTGCACGAAAATGGCATTAACGGATATTTTATCTTAGAATATCTTTCCGCAGCTATTGCCACAATAATAAATCCAGATGATAAATTCGAACAACTTTCAAAAAATCTTTCAGCAATACATAAAGCTGCTTCAACATGGAGATATGGTTTCCAAAGTCTGTCGATATGGAATGGAATGCAAAATAAACAATTTATTATATCGACTGCAGCTAGAGCTAAAATGAAGATGTTAGCAGCTGATTTTTTACCAGAATGGTTATAAACCAAAATAACAAGGATGTTACCAAAAAATCCAATTATCAATATAAAGAACAAAGTTACTATTATTGGAATGTTAAGCTTCCTGCGAGCTAGACTTGTTTCAAGTAACAGTGTATCATTAAAATACAAATCGTCTGTGCAGTTAGACCACATACACGCTTCAGATACATTATGAAATAATTTCTCATATATTTCTTCATTTTCTTCTGATTTGTTGAAATTCAGAGCGCTACTTAACCCGTCCTCCATGAGTGTCCACCAATTTCCAGAAAATTTTTCACCATTTAAAATGTTGCAATGTCCCGATGAGGTTTAAATTTCACAAACACGCCGCGTTAGCAGCACAAGATGAGTTTCAGTAGAATCTTTGTTATCCGGCCATGTTCCTTATACGAATCACTCCTTTCCCTTCCGACACTATGAATGTTGTGTTTTGAAATGTAACTACAAACACTGATCAACAACAGGTTTCCAGAAAACGAAAGTAGATAATCGTAAACAGATTATATGGTCAAAATCTACCAGATAATATATAGGATCACAACTTAATCACATTATGACTTTATATTACGAAATACTTATGTTTTACGCCGAAGGACTTTAACTGGTGTTCAATCTAGCAATCAAGATATCACTGTGTGTTAACAGTAGCGGGGGACTTGCCGAAGGCTCAAGAATATATTTTAAAAGAAAATAGAATCGATTACAATATTAAATTGGCGGTGGCCCTCTCCAATCCAAAGATATGCAGCCGCCACTGTATGTGAATATGAACGGTGCTTCTTCTACATATTATTAATGCAAATATTGAAACTTGAAATGGAAGGGGGTGGCTAAAAAGGCAATATTATCGAACAATGGTTATTGTATATAACTTAATTAATCCACAGGCAAGATTAGGTGGTTTAGCAAACCGATAGGATTACATACTACTTATTAGATTTTTAGATAAGATAATAGGATTGTAAACAATGCCAGAAATTCGCTGTGGTGCAAGTCTTGTTACGTGGATTATGGTTACCTCGTACTTAAATACTGTTTGTTATTGATACAAAAATTTGGAATGAAATCGATTTCAGATTTCGAGGAAGGGGGGCCCTGGGGGTGGGGTTGTTTCTATTTTTATACACGTCTTTTCTACATATGGCAGCGACTCGAGAAAAAACGAGTCGTGGGTGAGCTGGAACAGGATTACTAAAAAAAAAATCCCGTTTCCTAGACTAATGTTGCGGGCTGCAGGATTGGCGCGGAAAAAGCGTCTAATCGTTCGAATTGGACAATAAACCGAGGCCCCGTGTGCTACAGGCTGAGCACGTTAAAGATACCTCAACAGTTAGAAATCGAAAAAGATTAGGCTGATGCACCCTGTATGGCGTTGCCTATCTTCATTGGCTCACGTGTTGCAGAAAAGTAGGATATACAAACTCCATTCACTTCATTCCGTCTTAGTCATACTCACATCACTAACTTTTCTTTCTCAATCAGTCTGTGAACACTGTCAGGTTCGCATTCTGATTGCTTGCAAGTATCTCAAACCTATATCAGAGCACTACCGTGCTAGGTCTTTGTTTCAGCTTTTTGCACAACCTTCTCTTTATGAGAAATGCCCGCAGTATTAGACACAATATGGTCAAACGGATGGCTAACTTGTCCCTTTAAGGAGTGGATAGACTTTAAACGATATCATAATCAATAATATCTACAATAAAATTTAACATGAGAAAAACTTTAACTAACGTAAATTGAACGATTTAACAGTTAATATTGCATTTTCTAACATAATATATTTGTTCGGCCCAGTGACGTCTAAACTTAAGTGAGACTGTAAACATGGGACAGTAAAACAAATCGTGGCTGTATCGAGCTTACCATGTCACTTGATATTGTTTTTAAACGCCCACATTATAATGTGGTCGTATATTGTCGTCGCCCCTGTCCGTTGGTTCGTTTGTCCACAATTGTCAGCACAGCAGAGGCTACAGTTTTTAACCGATTTCCATGAAATTTCGTGTGATCCTTTTTATAGATGAGATCTGGGACAAGTTCGAATTTGACAAACTTTCGATGAACGGATTTTCAGTTATTGCCCTTGACTTGTGAAAAACCGTCAAAATTTGTAAACACAATATATACTACAGTTTTTATCCGATTTAAATGAAATTTGGTGTGATCATTTATCATGATGAGATCTTGGTCTAGTGCGAATGTGACAATTTTTCGATGAACGGGTTTTGAGTTATTGTCCTTGACTAAGTAAAAACGCGTCAAAATTTGTTTGTGAACACTATATAGACTACAGATTTCATCTGATTTTAATGAAATCTGGTGTGATCATCTATTACAATGAGATCTTGGTCAAGTTTGAATTTGACGATTTTTCAATGAATGGAATTTGAGTTGTTGCCCTTGATGCATCAAAATTTGTTGGCAGTTTATGTCCAAATTTCATGTAAGATACCATTTTATCTTGAGGTGATATTTGTTATCAGATAATTTCTTATTCTTTATTTTCTTTGGCTTGTAACATTTAGACTCACTAACTTCTTCGGTTTTGAAGATTATCAGATAAATTAGTCAGATCATCCATTGAATCGTAAATGACTCATGGTTTTGTAGAAGCTTTGTTTGATCCAGTGAATCAAAATATTTTGGTCTAGATTGAAATCCAGCTCCTGTTGTTTTTCTTTATGTGAGTCAATGTGTTAGGTGTAATTCTTTGTTAAACTTTTCCATTTATTGGAACACCGTACACTACTTATTTCAGTCCATAGTCTTTTATGACATTTTGCCCCAAAACCGTTTCTAAGACATAAAACAGAACTCAGTGTAATTTCCTAAGATTCTGGTGGGCGCAGATTCAAATGGCGTCTGTAAATCGTTTGTGACACTCCATGTACAGAAGATACCGGGCCGTTATCAACGCACAAGGTGGACACACCAGATGCTGACTTTCAGATTCCATTTGTAAGGATCAAGTGATCAGAACCTGATGTCATAGCAATAACTTGAAAGACACTCTGACATTTAACTATTGTTTTATTGAAAATTGAATAAACAATTCACTATATTCTGTGCTTTGCGACGTTTCTTTATCAGTTCAGTATATTTACCATGGGCTTAAAAAGAATACTAAAAGAAATATTTGTACATAATTATATAATTTAACAACCGATTGGGACAAAATGGAATATGTTAAGTGCTCACTTTGTGTTCTGACGGGTAGCTAATGCTGCATGTTGCGTCTTCTTCCGACAGAAAATCAATAATCATCAGGTGCCGTACCCAGTCTTGTGTCGGAGATAATTTCATCTTGAAATGGTTGAAATTTAATCTAAAACAATTGTAGAAGCAGGAGAATCAATAGAACGATCTTCTTTCACCTCCTTAAAATGAAATGGAGTTTTACGTCATACTTGTCTGTACCAAGTGGGCTAATAAAGACGGGGAACGCCATGCAGGGTCAAATAAGGGAAATTTTGCCAAGACAGCGATATTAGCCTGCTCTTCGATTTTCAACGGTTCATTAACATATATAGCCTGTAGCACACAGGGCATTATCCCATCAGAACGACTTGGCAACAAGGGGAGGCCGGGTTGAAAAATCTGAAGGTATTATCTCGACCTATGTCCCATATGAATGTTTCGGCAATGAAGAAAAAATCAAATCGGAAAACAGTTTCTTTGCTTGAAAGGGAAAGGTTATTGAACTGAAAAAGAAAAATGTATCAAATATCAACCCGTGAAAAAAATAAAGGTGTAAAGCACGTGCAGCACGGGATATTTGCTTTATTGCGTTCAGTCGCGTTTGAGATATCAGTTTACTCCCACTTGCAATTAAATCTAAAGGTACAACTGAAATCATAGTGATCGGTATACATGTAGGATAATGCATTAGTTGTCATAATGCCCTCGGGATCTGGAAAGGCCTTCGGCTCGCGGGTTTTCCCGAACCCCTGCACATTATGACAACTAATCCCGACAGAAACCGGGCCCCGAGGCCAAGTACAATTTATTATCCAAGTTTTGGGGATCAGAAAATAATCTGATTTAAAATTTTACCCAGATTGAGAAGTTTTACTCAAATATTTTGAATCAGGGGTCACAAAAATACTTACAGGGACATACCGCTTTTTTGTAGGTCGATTTGTTTTTACTCAAATTTGTGAAACTGTACACCAAAATCTAAAGAAATGTGAAGTTCATGTCACGTAAGTCAAAAATTGAAGTGATTCAGTAACGAAATTTTTTAGCTAAAACTGGAATAGTGATTAAAGAAGATTTAACAGAAATCAATAATAATTTAATGAATAAGACTTACAAGTCACCACTTGTTTCTCAAACCTGGTCCAAGGAAGGTGTTATCTACGCCAAATTCACAAATCGTAAAATTGTTAAAGTATCTCACGATACTGATCTGAAAAGTAGCCTTCAGTGATAAGGAAGCCGACTATCCCGTGCATCAAGATAGCGCTCCTAATCCACGCCAACAATTACCAGTTGGGAGTTCATCCGATAAAAAGTCCAGTCCACAAGAATCAACTACATTGAAAATGGATTTGTCACCCGTATCTACCAGTTCATATAGTCAAATATTTGATCAATATTCCCAGTCAAGTCATTTTAATGTAAGGGAAAGTCAAAAGGCTTCGAATCCTACCTTTACACCTTTGCAAAAGAACAATCTCACTAGGTATTTTAGTCCTATTCAAAACAAATAGATTTGTTTGACAATGTAAAATGTTGTGCACGTTCCATTAATTTAATGTCAGTGACTATCATCGGACCTTGAAATTAGTTTTCCAAGCCAAGTCAGAGTTTCGGACACAATGTGTAATTTCAACTGTCTATTAAAGTAACTGGTTATATTGTCTATACCTGCAATCTCGCCCGCATGTTAATGCTGCTAACGTCATTGTATTATGTTGTATATATCTATCTAAGCTCACAACTATGTTTATTTCATGAATCTATTTCCTCTGTTTTTGTAAATATGTTTTTTTGTCCATACCAAAACGATACCTTTTTCAATTATTTTTGCGCTTATTTTACATTATTCAATTTACTACTGCTAATTTACTGCCAACGTCATGTGTCGGAACTAATTAGAAAATCATAAACATACGATATCGAAATAAATCCGGGCCCATATTCAGACAAACTATCAATATGCCATCTAAATATTCGAGGTTTAAGAAACAAAATTAGTTTTATTAAGGACAATCTCTCTGACTTACACATTACATGTCTAACCGAGACCCATTTGAGTAATTCTGTAACTGATCAAGATTTAGTGATAAATGAAAACTACATGATGTATAGAAACGATCCAAATGATTAAAGGGGTGGGCTGGTTGTTTACGTTCGAAATGCTATTGCATCGGAAAGACTTTACAAGTTTGAATTCAAGGCAGACATTATATGGTTAAAATAACATTTAAAATCATTTTGTCTAAATCTATGCATTGCTTATCGATCTGATGAATCTCCGATTGACTTTTGGGAACTGCTAGATGATTCGATTGAACATGTTCAAGAGGATTCAAACAAAATAATCGTATTGGGCGATCTTAACTAAAATTTCTTCGACCCAAAGGAACAAATTCACAACGTCTATAAGGCTTGTTACTTTGAAAATACTATAACGAAACCAACTAGAGTTACGAGTACATCGAGCACCTCGATGGATCCAATTTTGATCTCCGAAAATGTAAATATCATTGACGCAGATGTCATTGAAACTCCAAATCACATTTCCGATCATTTTACCACTTACGTCCACTTTGATCCGGTCGGCACCAGCAAGTTCTATTGGAAAATCACAAATCTAAAATCTTATTTCCCAATGCAGGGGTTCCCCAAGGGTCAGTTTAGGGTCCTTTATTTTTCATTATTTATATAAACGATATTCATGAAGGTCTAAAACTTCAACGAGGCTATTTGCGGATGACACGGGTCTAATAACATCATCAAAAAGTTTTTTAGAGGTTGAACAAATTGCGAATCATGACCTAAAATTAATCCAGAATTGGTCTTCAAAATGGCTTGTTACCTTTAATCCTGACAAAACATCATTAATGATCTTAAGTAACAAATCTGTACCCTTCCCAATTAACATAATATTTAATGATAAACATTTGACAAGTTCCGAAAATCATAAACATTGAGGTATTATTTTAGAATCGGACTTAAAATAGAATTTGCATATGGATCATATGATAAAGCAAGCTGCATTCAAACTAAATCATTTACGGAAAGCTAAATATTGTTTGTCACAAACATCTTTAAACAAATTATACACCTGTTTTATTTGCCCTTCCTTAGAATATGCCTGCGAGGTATGGGATTCGTGAACTGAGTCCAACTCTAATAAACTAGAACTTCTCCAATTGAAAGCCGCTCGTATTGTTTCTGGCTCAACAATTATACCCCAAGGCATGCGTTATATCAAGAAACGGGTTGGCTTCCTCTTGCAGATCGACGAAAATCTAGACGATTATGTCTACTGTATAAGATCATAAATGATTCCTCTCCATCCTTCCTTCGTGACATAATTCCTTCCAACCTTATGCACTCATAATATTTCATTACCAATTTCACGTCTGACCATTAAACAACGTTCGTTTTTTCCGAAGACAATAACTGAATACAGAAACCTTTCACCCATTCAATTAAATGCTGTTAATATTTCAAGTTTCAAAAAAGTAATCGTAGTCCGGTCTAAATTACCAAATTTCAGAGATGTGGGAGCACGGAATCTTTGTATTCTTCATACGAGATTACGATACTCTTCAAGTGGTTTAAATAATGATCTTTTCCGACGTAATATTGTTGCTTATCCTATGTGTAGCTGTACACAAGATGTTTACCACTGCTTCTTTAATTGTAGAATATATATAACCCAACGAACTGTACTATTCAACAAATTATATTTCTTAAACCACCTTCCCTATGACACACGTTTACAAATTCTTCTTTATGGAAATCCATTTTTTCCCATATCAGTGAACGAATATATATTTTTAGCAGTCCAAAACTATATTGCATCGTCCCACCGCTTTAAGAAAGACTAAATAGTGTAAATACCTCACATTTGTTGTCACCGCATTTAGGTATCATGCACATAATATTATTTGAATTTTAAAAAAAGTTTGTCCTTCAATTTTTCTTTTTTTTTCTCTTGTATGTATGTTAAATTATTTAATTATAGTTATTGGTTCTATCATTTTTTAAATTCTAATTGTATATTTGTGAATAATTCACTAGGAGAAGGTTTATAAATTTTATAATTTGTCCTTATCCTGTTGTTTCAAGCAATAAAATATCTTTAAACTAAAGAAATGTGCCCTTTAGCGTATCTGAAAGTGTTAACTTAAAAAATCCAGCCGTTAATTTTAAAACTCAAAAATATTTAAAAACATTACGCAAGGTTTTTATGTTCGTTTTGCAGTTAACTACTGTAAGGATTTGAATAAATTAAACGCCTAATTGTAGAGACAAATGTCTCCTACGCATTCGAAAGGTTTCAACTAATATAATATGAACATAGATATAAATAGCATACTCTAATGAAAACTTTTAACAAAAAATCGGAATAACCCTTTATGTCATTTTTCTTGCTCAAGTTGAGTAATTCCTTGAGATTGGTAGGCAGGTAACTTAAGAATTCCAAGATGGCTGCTGTTGTCAGACGTTTTCGAAGAAGGCATCGCTTGAATGAAAATCTTCCTAGGCCTTAAATATTGGTAGGATCCTCTAAATGAATTGAATGACGACGAACTTTTCGTCAGATATCGATTGCTGACACCAACAGAAATCAAGCACCTCTCTCTATGAAGCAAATACTGCGATTCCTGGCAACGGGGACGTTACATATTATTATAGGAGATAGCGTAGCAGTATCGAAGTCAAGAGCAGTAAGGTGCGCCGGAAGGTTATCGTCACGACACTTATCAATTATATCCATTTTCCAACTGGTCTTCGAGCTGAGCATGTTATGGAAGGAATTGGATTTAGAAAGATAATCAGTAAGTCCTAACGATAGACAATAAATTAAATAATTCTCAGTAGCTGATTTAATATTCGACGCACCTGACGGAAGTGGTCTAATCAGGTCACTAAAGGGTAACTACCACGAACTTACTTCCGTTACATCTATTTTCTTGTTAGCTCAATGCCCATTGGTGTGTATAATAGAATTAGTACTAAATACTTATGATTTGTGTTCAAATTTTTTTGCAGAAAAATGGCCCCAAGGTGTTACCTTAGACGAAATGTTAATAAATTACGATAAATATTACTTTTCTATTCACCAGATACCTAGGCCTATATTTTGGATGATGTTTAAATCGACAGATTCGCCACCCGTTTGACTAATCCAACCTAAATCTCAGAAACGGGAATTTTTTTTAGCTAAGCTAATGAGTAATAGTGTTCACAGCTAACCACCTCCATGTGTGTCCAGAACTATTCGCGTTTCAAAGACCATTCATTTTTCTAAGACTATGTCATATAGAATATTTAGGAAAAGAAAGTGAAATTCCAATTATGAGGTGTTTTTGAAGGAATGGTGCGATTTTCGTACATTTCTAGTATTAATGAAGACTACTAACATATATTCAAGACCCAAGTCAACCCCTGAAAATGGTGACTATCCCTTTAAAATTCCAGTTATAACAATAATAATGTTTTGTATAAGCACAGGAAAATCGTGGTGGATCGCGTGTTGAGTGACATGCTTATGGTACCAAATGTGGCTTATTCCGGGGACAATGGGACATCGATACCTTTATTTGCCAACTTCCATTTTCATTGACTAGTTTTCTATTCGTTACTCTTTCTTTACATTTACCTTCTCACTAAATAATGTTGACACGACTATTTCAAGGCAACGTTTGAATGCAAGACAGAAAAAAAAACAGTCGCTAGACACTTTCCTGCCATGTTTTTGAAAATGACTTTCCTGAAGGTAACTGCGTTGATCTTGTGATCTAACGACCATTATTGAAAAGGAAAATCTAAAGTGGAGTAATTAAGAATTGTCAAGAGTAACCCAATCTGCTGGTAATTGACAATTTTAAATTGCATTAAATATCTTTCTTGGCAATATTTTTGGCCTAAAAGCTAAACGATATTTTTTATGTTGATGAATTTTATGAAATAAATAGAAAGTACTCACAAAACATTTTCATTTAATAATCCTTGTGTTACCCTTTGAATATAAACAGAATCAAAGGATTAAGGATTGTGAGCATCAAGATTACTGGCATAAAACTACCTTGATTCTGAAGGTCGAAAGGTTACACAGTTTATTAATAATTTCCCATCGGCGGAATGGGCTAATTCACTCATTGAACGACAGTCTGGTGAAATCACATTTAGGTTTTGCCATAAGAATAGTAAAATGTAATTTTGATGAACTGAAGAAGTCGTTAACAGATCAGGGGATTTTATACCCTTTATCACATATATAACTATGAAACAAATCGTTCTGATTACCCTGGTGTGAAGAAATGTGTGTTGCTGAGAGAATTAAGGACAACAGTAAAACTGCAATACCTATTATGTTTAGTGGATCGGCTGCAGGTAAAATGCTTCCTAGTTATGTAGTCTACTAGGCAGAATACATCTGGACAACATGGATAGAAGGTGGCCCCAAAGGCCATAATAGGTAATAATAGGAGTATAAGTGGTTGATTTGATGCCTGCTGCTTTGCAGACTGGTTCGAAAGCATTTTGATACCTGGCATTAAAAATTTGCTTGGTCCTAACGTTGTTATTGTAGACAACTTAAGTAGCCACTTCACACCTAGGGTTATTAAACTAGTTCATGAGAATGATATAAGATTTGTCTTCTTGCCAACTCAACTCACTTACTCCAACCACTACATGTGGCATTTTATGGACCTTTAAAAAGGTATTGGAGAAAAGTTATTGACAACTGGAAAAGTAGCAGCAAGAATACTTCACGAACATTAAATAAAGACAGCTTTCCTATGCTCCCGACTAAACTATATGACTTGTTTTATCCAATTGAAGACTTACAAAGTGAAAATATAATATCTGGTTTCAGAAAATGTGGAATTATGCCCTTCAGTCCTGACATTGTCCTTCAAAGGTTACTAGATAGTAAAGAAGCGGTGGACACGAAACAAATTAATGAATGGGTATCTATTATAGTTGTGGGATTGTTGAAAAGGACGAGAGGAGTTGATGATGAGAGTCAGGGGTCAAGAGTTAAGAAGAGAAAGAGGCTGAATGTAACCCCTGGAAAGAGTTATGAAGAGATAGGACCAGGTGTGATATTAGAGAATGTCAAATGAAGAAGTGGAGATCAGCAGTGATTCAGACACAACACTTTTGATAAGAGCACTGGAAAGGAAGATCTTATCTCTCAAATTCAAGTAGGCAGTTATATAATGGTGAAATATGAAGAATCAAAATTTGCAGGTGAGGCTAACTCCCTTGAAACTGACGGGACGGTTGTTAATGTTCTAGTCAAGTGTAAAAGTCAAGGATAGAGATGGCCTTCAACAAGATGAAATATTGTATCATTAGAATGACATTCTGAAATTAATCCCGAAAGAAAACGTAAAACCAATCAATAATCGAGGTTTTTAAAGTATTTTAGATATGAATGATATTTGGGGACAATAATAGGCCTATAAGCTTAGTAGTTTTTGAATTACACGGAAAGTCGGCTTTCTCGAATCTAAGTGTTTGGTATGGAGCGTGAAATGCAATAACATGTTTCTGTTAGCCTCTTACTTTTTCTGAAAGTTTCAACTTAAAATATTATGTCTCAAACTTCTAAACCATGAAAAAAGCATTTACGTAAACAATATGAACCCGCTGCCATGTTACTGTACCGGAACCTGATAATTGCGACTATGATAGCAACTTCTACTTATTTGACTAAAGTCATTTAGCAATTGTGAGTACGATATATAGCCACAGCTTTATGGAACAAAAATCACTGGTTAAAGTTTTATGCAACGTTTCGACGTGAAAGTGTTAGGAAAACTACATATACATTAATGCTTATTATAAAGAACACACAACCATTTATGTCAGCGATAAAAAGACATAGCGGTACCAGGCATCCGGTTGAATATCCACCTTTCCTTTAAGTTTGGTATTGTTACTTCCGAGTTATTTAACAACATTATTTTTAATTGAATGTTTGAGATTTAATGTCTTTATTTTGAATTCATAGTTTTATGTCCAAAAACGGACATCTAATATCATTAATAATTTAATTTGAGCGTAAAATTCAGCTGTGTTTTGTCGAGTTTTATCATACTTGTTGGAATAGTGCATTTGTTTTGTATTTCATTGCTGATTTTAATTTTTTTTAAATGTATGATAACTCCTTACTTTTTAAAAAAAAACATTGGAACAGTTCAATTTAACCCTATAAGCATGGTAATATTCATTGAAATCAAAAATATTTTGTGTTCAAAAATGGACCAAATCAGAACTATTTTGAACACCCTTTTAATTTAAAAAAAAAAACAAAAATATGCAACAGATGTAAAAATTTAAAAATGTGGTCTACCCATTCTTCCCCTAATTTAAGGATTTTTAGATAAAAGGTATTGAAATCAAAATATATTTTGTGTTCAAAGAAGGACCAAATCAGAACAACTTTGAACATCCTTTTAATTTAAAAAAAAAGTATCACAATACTATGCAACAGACGTAAAAGTTTAAAAATTAAATTAGATGGATAAAAGGTAACTATTAACTTAAAATAAATCATTAAGTTGCTAAAAAATATTCAAAGTAACACCGATTTACGGTATTCTACATTTTGACTTTACCATTAATTGCTTTAGCAATATGAACATTTTTTTTTACTATGAACTTCACTCCAAGGACCAATAGACTTTGTACTTTCAGATAAGTCTTCATACGAAACATACATTGTACCTACATTAGGTAAAGCCTGGCGGGCAACATTTGTGACCAATGATCTATAGTCTGTCTGTTCAAAAATTGCTGATGTAATTAAGTTAACTTTGGCGTGTCTTGATATTCTCAGCTATAGGCCATGGCAAAGTCTACTAATGAAGAACTTTACTAGCTTCATCGGATCGAAGTTTGTTACAGAATCAATGTACAGATATATTTTCAATACAGAGTTTAACTTAGGATTCCATGTTCCAAGCAAAGATCTCTGTGACACATGCACAAAATTTGACATGAAAAAAGAATCAGGAACTTTTCATCCTTCAGATGAAGCAGAGTTGATTAACCACCTTCGAAGAAAAGAACAAGCAAGAACAGCAAAATCAGTAGATAAATTTGTTGGTGATACTATTACAGCAGTGTTTGACTTGCAACAGGTTATGGTAGCTCCAAAACTGTTTGTTGGGTCAGGCTATTATCTTAGAAAATTGAATGTTTACAATTTCACAGTACTTGAACTACAAACTTTACAAGGCTTTTGCTATACTTGGCATGAATGTGAAGGCAAACGTGGGACTAATGAAATTGCATCTTGTTTACTGAAATGGTTAAAAGCTAAGGATAATGAAGGTTATCATTCTGCAATTCTATACAGTGATTCCTGTGGTGGCCAAAATAGGAATAGAATTATGTGCAGTGCAATACTGCAGTTTTTAAGTCAGGCACAGAATATAGAATTTGTTGAACAAAAATATTTTGAATCTGGCCATAGCCAAAATGAGTGTGACAGTATGCACTCTTGCATTGAACGGGAATATAAATCATCCAATGTTTTTCTACCTTCTGCCTATCACGAGAGCATGCGGAAGGCAAATAAAAAAACAGCCTTATATAGTAATCGAAAATACTCATAATGACATTATTGATTACGAAAGGTTCAATTCGATGATATGTAAACAGAATGCCTTTTCTGGAATCATGACTGTTCACCATATTATTTACAGTAAATCTGACAATGAACAAACTCTATCATTTGCACATGAAATAGGGGGCGAGATGGTCAAGAAATCTTATCGTAAACAAGGGCATCCTTGTGATCTTGCTACAGTCAAATTAACAAAAGCTTATCAGTCAACTCAAGTCATTGACAAACAAAAGAAAGCCGATTTACTTAAATTATGTGACTTTATACCTCGCGATTGTCGTCATTTTTACAATGGCCTTTTAACAGATTGTTGATCATCCTCAAGTTAAAATTTGGATTTTTTTTCCTTATGCCGAGATTTTAATTTGTAATGTATAATACTTAAAAACTCAAAAGTCAACCTAATTGATTTATAAATAATTCATTTTCTTGTTTATGTTTACTCGTTTACGGCACTTTTTTTGTAATTGATGACCTAAAACAATTATCAATGGATTTCTTGATGTTACAGAAAGTTTGAAATAAATTGTTATCACTCTTTACACTAAATTTATCTATTAATAAATTGATTCATTTCAACAAAAATGGCTAATATTCTCCCTTACTGTGTGTAAACTGTCACTTACAATGTTTTTGCACTAAAATGGTGTGTGAAATCTGTTAGAGCAAAAACATCGTATCTGACTTTTGGCTGGTTGCCAATATGTATCCAATCTCAAATTTTCCTCAAAAACACATTTAATACGAACCTATTTTTATTATCAACTTTCAAGAGCGTGGATGAAATACGCGAATTGTTATGTACAAATCAACATTAAAATCGTTTTATCTCAATTCACATGTGTTTTGTTTTTGCTCTAACCCAGCGACTTGAAGAGCTTTACTAGCTTCATCGGATCGAAATTTTGACATGATTCTTTTCACCCGAACATGTTTTTGGAAGTTATTAATGTCTTTTAAAATAATGTCTCTCGATTCATTAGCTGGAGCTTTTGTTGGTGTTTTAATTAGTATTAGTACATGTTTTATTTGCAGTAATTAATTTTGTAGATTCAAAATAGACCAAATAGAGACTCAATCAGAGAATAAATGGCTAACTAAACTTCTAGTCTACAGGATGGGTTCGTGTTAACTAAGATAGTATAGCCTAATATTATACATGTAGCTCCAAATACTCTGTATGCAGACTGTGTAAATCCGGACATAATCAACATGATACAAGGATTTTCACATGATTTAATTAATTGATAAAATTTGTCTCTACTATCAGACTCCTTGTAATAATATGGAGGAATATAGTCTTCTCCTCATTTAATGACCTACATACAATGATTAAATGATATAAATCCTGGGGAATATCTTCATAACAAAGCTTGCAGTAAGAACCTTTTAGCAATTTCCTTGTTATATTGCTGTCACCAATGTCCGCCGTCGGTCCGTCCACATTTACTCGTAAACACTCTACACGACACAATTCTTGACGGATTTTGACAAAACCTGGTGTGAACGTTCGTAATCAATCAAGAATAAACCCTATTGAAAATCGAAAATTATTTAGTATGAGTTATTGCCCTTGTTCTTTAAAACGCGTTCAATTTTTAAGTCGTAAGCACTCTAGAAGGCACAATTCGCGACGGATTTTTACAAAACTTGGTGTGAGAGTTTATCACTCAAGGATAAACCCTATCGAAAATAAAAAAAAATAATAGTTAGTATGAGTTATTGTTTTTGTTCTTGAAAACACATTCAATTTTTAGCTTGTACACACTCTGGAAACAACAATTCTGGAAAGATTTTGATGCAACTTAGTGTGAGTGTTTGTAATCGCCTAAGGATAAAATCATATTGTAAATGAGAAGAATTGAAAAATATTTAGTATGAGTTATTGTCCTTGTTATTGGAAACTAGTTCAATTTCTAGCTTATATCTAGAAGGCAAAATTCTTGACAAATTTTGAAGAAACTTGATGAAATTGTTTACTATTGCCCATTGATGAACCGTATCGAAAATAAAAAAAAACATATGTTTTTGTAGGTGTTATTGACCTTGTTTTTAATATTTCTCATAATATGCTTACAAATATTTACTGGCAGGTTAACTTACTGGCTTCACCCAGGCTTAAAAATGTCTATACTCAGTAAGGCTTTCACTATTATTAATTTTAGCAGACAAATCCTGAATATTTAAATCAATCAACCTTTGTCTTAAATTGAATCATACATTCAGTGTAACAAATGTAACCCATGGCTACTGAGCACAACAAAATTCTCAATCTTGCGTGTGAACTTGATGTGGGTATCAGGCAGTTGACAGCTAACTCGATCCATTTGTCACACGATGAAATATAGCTAATTGATAATCAAGACGGCCACGGCCTAAAGAACCGACTAAGGAGCAGAATTCCTAATACAAATTTACAAAACGTAATGTCTACTCGTTTAATATACTTTAATATTTATAACCCCAGATGTTGTTGTTTAAACAATTCGCACTAAGGGATTCTTTCCAGATCACATCACCCAGATCAAGTGCATTACCATCTATACAATCGTCGCAGACTCCTCTCTAGCAATCTGAGTTGAGGTCTTCATTGCTGCATATTATCCTAGACCAGACATTGTTTCAACCACTATCAAAACTTCAACTATCAGTCTAAAACTTTCATGCAACACATTCTTTAGTCTCAGAATAGAGAATTTACTAAATCCTATAGACGGGTTTTCTAGTTAGAAAAGAGCAAGCAGTTATTTCAACAAATTGGCTAATACTTTCTTACTTTACTTCTAAGATCATCGTTGTTTTTTTTTTTTAATCACCATTTTATCCTAGGCCAAGTGTATACCATATTTGGAATAATAGAATTCTGATATTTTGTTTATTGCATCACCATCAATGGAACTATTAGTGCTCTTAAAGCTAAAATTAATCTTTTCTGATAGCTCAATCCCTAAATTTTGGCTAAACCATTATTCTTTCGAAGGAGAATTGGATAGAGCTTTCAGTCTCCTTACAACTTTTCCTTTACTTTTTTAAAGCCGACATCTGGCAATTTTACCCCTTTCTCACTACACAACTGAATTATTGAATTCGGTTATAACCGAATAGAAAAATCCGATTCAGTTCGATTCGATTCGGTTCGGGTTGCTTTCGCACTGCAATCCTATCTGGATAGCCGCTTCCGCACTGCCGAGTCAAGTTATCTGGATAAACTTTTTATTTTTAGTAACACATCATGTCACGTGACAAAACATTATCACGTGATTGTCACCCCGCTAAAAACAAATATGGACGCTGGCAATTATAATTCGAGCAACGATAAAATTCGCTGCATGCTCGCTGTGTGGGGCGATACTAAAATTCAAGATGAATTAATCCTTTTCTTGTGATCGTCAAATATCATTATAACGTCCCCGCCAACAGGAGCCATTTTGAAGTGTTTATACACGTGACACCACGTGATAAACTTATCGGGATAATTTCTTGTTTGGTTTCGCACTGCCACTTATCTGGATCGTATCCAGACGAAATCCACCTCTTGAGGTAGATTTTTCTATCTGGATAACTTCTGGTTATGACCGAATAAGTTTTTTTGCCAGTGCGAAAGCAACCGGAAGTTATTCGAATAGAACTGGATAGAACCGAATTACTTTTGCAGTGCGAAAGGGGTATTAGAGAGGGATTTCTCTCTTATTCATTCTCCGTCTGGCTATCTTTCTTAGTTTTTCTACGATGTTCATTGAGCTCTTCCGGTGACTTTCCTATCTCTGCTTCTCTGACTTTCATTCGTTTTAAAATCAGGATCCTCGTCAAGTTTCCTCTGACAAAGAACCTATATTCTTTCACCTGACGATGTTTTAGGTCATTTTGTGGGTGGAATCGGATCAACTGTTGGTATTTCTTTGTTTAAACTATTTCAATTCACATCTTGAACAGAAGTGCTAGATGTAGCCTAGATAGAACCTTTGGTATTTATTATGGTATAGCCAGGAGCAACTAAGTAGTCCTAGATCAGTCCAACAAATGTAAATCACATGGCAAGGTCAGCCATGTCAAAGGACTGGTTCAAAGAGTCCTGGCTGGATCAATGTTGTACCGTTTTCAAAATGTCATGACTGTGTCAGGAGTTTGATTGAAATACACTTGCTACATTAATATAAGATATCACTGTCACGAGAGAGTAGGATAATTAAGCCTTCAAAGTGGCCACTAACAGTTTTGTACGTAATGATTACAACAAATTCATTAACATTCACACACTTGATGCACTATTAACCTTTTGTGAAAGATCTTGGAATTGGTACTTACCAAAGGATATTACTTGCGTGACAGTTCTAATCTTATTCTTAAATGAATGATATTTTTTCTGAAGGTTAATAGATCCTTACCTTTTGGCGATGCCATATACCTTTTTCATGATTTAAATAATTCACAGAAGAAACAAAGATAAGAAAATAAGAAAAATCCTGCTCTTCTCCGAGTAACTTACGTGACAGTATATATAAATGCTTGCACACAAATTAGTTATAGATTTGAATGGTATGACATTTACTATTTTAAACATCTAATATTTGGCAGGATTTTTAAGGGTGGTTTTTGAATCAATTACATTTTTATTAGATGAACACTTAATTGACTCTGAATTGTAACTTACGTGACATCGAACTGTCAAGAGTCCAAATAATAACATGGGAAAATTAGTGAACTGCCATTTGTGAATCAGTGCATTTTTTAGTTAAACTACAAAACAGTAATACTTATTCTTTTCACCTAAACTAATACATTACTTTTTTTTTAATACGGTTACATCATGAACTTTCATCTACAGTCATTCCAAAGCAACATCTGAAGAAATAAAGATTAATTTTTTGAAACAATTTTTATACTATAACTATATTAATGTTGGTTATCACATGAAACTTATTTTTCCTACTGCAGGTTGAAGGGCAATTGGGCTAAACAACATGTTGTTTATCTTGGTATTCAAAGACTATTCAAACATGCAAGTTTTATAGATATTCCAACTCTACTGCCACATGATTTATTTATTATTTTTTTTTTTGCACAATTCTGCAAATGAATTTGTATTTGGAAAAGAGTTGAGCTTTCTTAAAAAATAAGGTTATTGATTGAAACAACAGTGAATGACAGTTTTAATGTAAATGTAACAATTCAAGGAAAAAATAAATAATACTAACATTCATCTAATGAGCCAAATCAAAATAATAGTAATTACAATGATGCAATGTTTTGCACCATTAGAAACACGAGATTGTGTAACAATTTAGAAATTATCCGTGAAAATGTTCCATTTAAGAATCAAAATGTTTTGTTGTCTTTCATATTCAATGAATAATGTTGTAAGACTTTCCGTGCACAGAGTATGCAAACAGAGTCTGCTACTGTAGCCTATGTAATGTAAAATTCGGTGATAAAATTGTTCTCGGGTTGCAGAAACCAAATCATGCACTGAAAATTGATCACCAAAATTTCATTTACTATCACTGATACATTTCAAAGAGTACATGAAATAGTGAAAACACTATAATTACTTCTTTAGATTCCTTTAGTGTTTTTTTTTAGTTTCCTGACTCGTCCTTCACAATTTATCTTCCTGACTCGTCCTTCATAAATTTAACATCAGTGACACCAAATATTTTATCTGCATGTTAAAACCTTCATAAGGCTTAAATAAGAAATAGTCTTCAGAAGTACCAGAACTGCAAGAAAATCGCATAATCCCTTCAAATATACCTCAAACTTGAAATTTTACTTTTTATTTCTATAGACAATGTATGGGTTTTCTATATGTGGCATAATCTCGCTAAAATACGAGTTCTTAGATTTATATATTAAATCTGTACATATAGCTAGCTGCATGAGAATTGTAGCAAGCATACGTGATCAAATCTATAGTCACTAATCTATCTATTATCACTAAAAACTAACATACTATCATCCATAATCACTATCCTACTATCATCTTTAGTCACTATCCTCTACCTGCTATCATCCATAGACACTACACTAACTATAAGCATTCCTCAACACTTGAAAAGGGATAATACTTCGAAAACCGGTTTGTGTCAATTGCGTAAGTTTTTGTTTTACTTGTTATAATTTTTCACATCATTGTTAGCGTTATTTATCACCTAAATATATATTTTTGCATTTTTCATCATAACTTTCATCTTGCTTTATATATCCCCAAACCCAGTTTGACTTATTTGCATAATTTGATCCCCACATTTTCACGCTAGCATATACAGTTTCCTCCTGTTACATCTAATATTAAGCATAGGCTTTCTCTTATAGCAAGTGTTTTTTCGCTAAGTCGCAGCATTTAAATTTTGTTAAAAAGAGTAGTGAAATTGTTCTCTTTATTGATATAAATCACCCTCACTGTTTATCATTGGAATGGTATATACCCATCTCTTAATAATTGTAATGTAATTGAAAAGGATAGTAAGCCTATTAAGAAAATATGATAGGCTGATGAAACAAATATTTATGGTTTCGGTTTCCCGATCGACCCCCTTGAAAGGTTTACATAAATTTTTAAAATTTTGTTTTGTTTTGGTTTGTGTTTGAAATGTCTTACGGATGTAAGCAAAATAAACACCAAATTGTAGAGAAACATGTCTCGTACTTATTCTGAAAGTTACAACTAAAGATTTCATGCTTTTAATGTCAAATACCAAAACTAGTTTGAAGGGCTTAATTATCAATTAGTACACTTTTCTCAATTAGTAATCTTTTCTTAATCAATCCTTTTAAAACAAAAATCATGTTGGTCAAGTTACATTTAAAGTAAATATCATATTTTAGAATTTAGTTATTGTGCCAAACATTGTCCATGTCCTGTCCTTTATTTCATGTTTTGCTTCGAATATCAAACATTCTATGTTTTAGGTGACCAGGATGGAATATCTTATCTTAAATCCCTAGGTGCAAGATTGGCTCGTTTGGACCAAACTTCCAAAGAGACCTCTCAAGATAAAGCCATAGGAATTAGGTCAGACCCCTATAAAGGGAAAGATAGGAAGGTCTCGATAGCAAAGCAGTTTAAGAACATCAGAAGTTTTTTTTATACGCCCACATGTAATGGTGGGGGGGGGGGGGGGCGCATATTGTCGTCACCCATGTCCGTCCGTTGGTCCGTCCACAATTGCTCGTAAACACTCTACAAGGCACAATTCTTGACTGATTTCGACGAAACTCGGAATGGTTTTGTAATTGCCCAAGGGTAAACCCTTGAAAATCAGAAAATTCGAAAAATATTTAGTATGATTAGTATTGCCAAGGCAGCGGCACCAAGGTGCCTCCTCATATCGCCTTTCTACTGCCAAGTGTCTTTAATATGCTCTGGCTCATGACCATGGGCCTCCAAATTTATCGTTCTTCCGATTGAATAGAAAGCTTGATCATGCCATCCCTCTGTCATCAACAGCATACATTAAAATAAAATTCTGATTGCTCAAATATTTTTTAATGTATTACTTGGTACTTTTATCTTCGTTCCAGGCTACAATCTTAGAAAGTCTTGGTTATGCCATTAGTGGAGTTGGAGTGAATCCATAGGAGCCAAGCCAACTTACCAAAAGTGTGCGATTTACAACATGCAATGCATAACATGTAATAACAAACCAGATGTTTCACTTTTGAAGAATACTTCTATAAACGTTAGTATTTCTCGGTATTTAAAGATATAAATGAGATATAAATTTATTAAGGCTACATTTCAGTGGCGGAGCCAAAGAGAGGACAGTTTTTCGGGCATGACTCTCATAACTAAGTAAGAAATTCGGACAACCTCAGATATTTGCCATCTGCCCCCCACCCTCTTCGGACATCATCCTTTGTTTACTATTTACCATCTATTTTCAGTATAGCAGATCATGCTTATACTGATATCATTATGCTCATATTATACCTATATAATCTACATCGAGACTATATATCTTTCTCAAACTCTAAAATAAATAGCTAGACAAACACTATGATCAAAAGACATAGGGCAGTTAGTTAAAATTCCAATTCTTGTAGACAGCATCTTTACTACACAGAAATTTGGTTACAATAATTGTAAAATGAGAACCCTACTTTATGGAAAGATGTCATTGTGTTCAAACAACAAATCTATTTGTCATACATTACTTCCTTGAAAGCTGTAGTGACAAATAACGTCATGATCAATAAAAAATTAGCATGCTTTTCCGGCTTATGAAATCAGTTGCTGAAAAAAAAAAATTAATTTCCACTTCAGACAATAACTGCTTTTGAAAACCAATGTAATAGAATACGGTTTACTTACTGAATAGCAAGCAGGACACGTCTTCTGATAGAGGATGTTCAATATTGTAGATGAACATTCTGAATTCCTCCCACGTTTCGGCTTTGTATTGACCTATTTAAACAAAAAAGAATTAACTAAAATATAAATATTTACACATTTCCATTATGGTGAAAATTTATCAGTTCCTCATTAAATTAAGATCACAACCATCGTAATTGCTGATTTTAAATATAGATCTGCGACCAATATTTTTGATTCTCAATAGGGTTCATCCTTGGTTGATAACAAACACTCACGCCAATTTTCATCAACATCTGTCAAGAATTGTGCCTTCTGCAGTGTTTACGATCTAAAATTGAACGCGTTTTCATGGACTAGGGCAATATCTATGCAATTACATCTTGTGACGTCATAAGTGGAATTGAAAGAACCACAGACGTCTGACTGAAAATTGGAATGGTGCAAATTGATGCTATCAGTGTCTCCGATACACATAAACAGTTTAGAAAACCTTTATACAATCTCTTTAAAATATTAAATCTGCATGTATTTCAATCAAATGGCACTACTGAGTCGCAAAGATTTAATACCGCACAACAAACAGTTGTTATTCTATCAATAGTTCGTAGACTTTCTCCAGAACTAATCAAGTAATCAATGGGAATGATACTTTGAAGGATGGTCCCTGACAAATCCAATTACCCTCTCAACATGAATTCTTGAGCGCGCAATTTTGCGTGTTGTCTCAAGCTCAAATGGGGACAGCTGTTTTTTACCACGGGTAAAAGCTGGTATCTTGACCTCTGCACAATACAAGCCAACACTTTCTGAAATATTAAAGCCACGATCCGCTAGTACAACATCTCCAGGCAAATGTTTTCCAAGCAGTCCACAATTCTCAGCCAGGTGCTTGTCTGACACTCTTCAACCATAACCACTTGATAGGAAAGAAACTGCTCCCTGTGGGGTAATACCTATCAAGTATTTTACAATATTATGATGCTTATAGTTGCTCCATGTTTCTGCCCGAGCTAGAAGATCACTCTTCTCTGTCTGGCCATAAAATAAGCTCTTTCATGCACTCATACATGATATGAATCATATCAAGAAAGATCTTGGATACACAGCTTGGACTCTGATTCGATATCCTAAATATTGCACACCAGCATTCAACTTACTTTCCACAAGACAAGGACAAGTTTTTGAAATTTTGTCAACGAGCTTCTTGAAGTCTGGCTTATATGTGGTTCTAGGAACATAAACAAAGTCATCAATATTTCATATTTAAGTCCAGTGTAATGCTTGACTTTCTCTTCATCTTTAAATGTATCTGGACTAATATCTCCTGTACCAGCATTGAGTTTTTCTCTAAGAAGACAGTTGTCTAACTGAAGCCTTTTTATTTCCCTTTGATCTTGACTTTCTATCACTTCTTGTGATAATTGACCTTTTATCAAAAATTCACACTTGGAACGTTCAGCTGGAAACAGTTCCACAACTGACTGTATGCTATCTTCGTCAGGACAGAGAGCACTTGGACTTTCTGAGTCCTCTTCTCCTTGCGAGCTTGGGTCCTCTAGAATCTCTTCTGACACGACTCTGGTGTGGTTGACTCAACTGATCCCTTTTTCAAAGATGAAGCCCAGTCTGGATTTACTTTGTCAAAAAGAGCAGCTTTCACTCCTGAAAAAATATTGAAACTTATTAAATATATTTGATAGATAATCTAATAATAAAAATAATAATAATTTTTTTAAGCCTGTAAGGCAGAACATAACTAATTTTTTTAGGCCTACTAAAGAATGTATAACTTTGGCAGACATTTATTTACAGATCAATCGCCTGATCAAAAAACGACTTATGTACGTACATCAATCTATTCCCGGTCTTGTTATAATCATAGAAGCTAAAAATGTGTGTATTAAACTGTAATTACCTGTTATGAAGTGCTGAGGACAGACTTTATAGTGTCTTTTTGTCAAAAGCTCGCCCTGTTGATGCGAGCCGGCCACAGTCTCCGTCGTTTGGTTGACAGCTCTTCAGTCTGTTGTCCTTGGTTTTTAATGACCTTAGGATTGTCAAAAAACTTCAACCCGTCATCCCCAGGCTTGGATCGGTTAGTACACGCCCAAACAACACATGTGTTAACCATTGCTTCTAACAAAGCGAAAAAAATATAGACTGAATAAATATTATTGTTTACCTTGACGATTTGACCTACAAGATGGCGTTCCGCGCAATGCATCATGGCGAAGCTCCCGCATGGAAACCTATGTATAAATAATACAAATAAATAATATCAATGAAAGGCTGAAGAAATAATACTGCCTATACCAATGATAGGTCTCCAAAAGGTAAAAATGCCTAAAGATAGGCCAATTCAATCCCCATATCCAAAATAGTCCCTCGAATGTATTTCATAACACCCTTACATCTCTAACTCCCTTAACCTGTAATGAATAACCCACATAACAGGAGAGGTAGACACCATCTGGGGTATGAACCCATTAGCGGGGGCATGTCAGCCCCTTATGCTTCTAATAAAAATACTGTCACAATCAGCACATAATCTGTATCACTCTTTTCTTTCACATATTCCCATGTTTTTTGTTTCTGATTTTCATTAAGAAACTTAAGGTCTTTGCACTTGAGATCCAGTCGCTGGCTATAATTTGGGGCATCAAATATCGTTTGGTAAAATTCTTTACTACAGCTTGCTTCAAGTCTTTGATAGTTTTAGAAACAATCTTTCGTCTTTAAATGGGTGTTTACCAAAGATAAATCATGGTTATAGTTGGATACGTGGCTATCTGAAGGGACTCCAATACGACAACGCTATCTTCTATGACGGTCCAATTAGAATCCGAAATTTCTAGAGATCTGGCGTGTTTGACTAATGATGCGTTATGTATTACAGCAAATATAGCAAGTCTTTGCTCAAACAATCGCTTGAACATGATATGCACATCGAGTAAGAAACGTCGTGAATAAGTGAATGTTCAGGCAAATTGTTTGTTTTTGGTAATCAAACCATTTGAGGCCTCAGTCGAGCGGTTAAAAAATGACACCAAATGCCTAGCTGCTCCTGTAGCCCTGTCGATGTTAGGTAAATCTAAACATTTCTTTACAGAGAGATGTTATTGAAACTAGTTTTTTTCCAATCTCAAAATTTTTCAGTACCTGTCTGAAATCATTGGCCAAATTCTCTTCCGTGTGGCGTACGGTCATTTTATGAGTATTTAAAACAAGATGGTGGAATTGCCAGTGAGCATGAACATAGTGTACAGTTTTTGTTGTGTACCCCTGGTTAACCACACTTGTGAATGCATCCGTAGTGAAACTAAAGCAATTTTGAGTCATTGATGAGTTTTGATTTAGTTTCGTCATAGTACAAATTAAGATGATTCTTTACAGTACTATACAGGGCACTTTGTAACTTGAATTCAATTTATTCAGATACAATGCTGATAGGCCTCATGTCCTGACAACAAAATTCGACTAAAATCCTGGTAATGGTCGCCCACTCGGCTGAGCGTACGCTCATTTCTGGTTTATTCAAAAAAAATCTCATATTGGTTTGCTGTGCTTGTACTAGCTGTTCTTCATTACTATCGTCAGTATCTGTAATGTTGACGACAGAAGATAGAGTTTTCGAGGATGATGATTGAGTAGATTCAGACACCATGCCCGAACTCGTACAGCCTGTGGCACTGGCACCAAACATCATGCTGTAAAGAATTTTACTGTGTTTTGCTTATCGCCTTCGGCTTTTTTAATTACAGACGCAAGCTTGTACTTCAAATATGTGTGCAAGCTTGAAGTTGAATTTCTAAATGTTTCTGTTCATTTAGAGTAAAATATTTCCAAAAAACGTTTGTTCTTGTATTGGTCGCCATTTTAGTTTGACTTGTGGTCACGTAGTAGACAAAGTTAGCAGACCAACCATATTGACAGGGATAATTTCAAAACTTTGGTATGAATTTCGGAATTGTTAGTTTAATACAATTTCTATCGAAAACACTTGAGAGGATATCCCATACCTTTTGTGATTCGCTGCAGGAAATGAAAAGATGTTCTAAACTTTCGATACATGAACCACATCACAGAGAGTCAAACTTTCTTTTCCTATCTTACATAATTTATCGTTTGTAAAAATACTGAGATTTAAAAATTTATATTCGAATTTCTAGATTTTATATTACAGCAAACTATTTGAACTATTTTGGATATAGATTTAATGTCTTCTTCTAAAAGCTCATTGTCAAGGTATTTCTCCCAAACCCGTATTCCTTTAAGTTTCGAATTATATTTCTTTATTTGAATATCATATATATATATATTTTGGTTTTATGGCATCTAATTTATGTTTATATAACGTATAAAGGTTTTGACTTATTTGTTCTGGAATCGTTATTGTTTTAAAAGTGTGGATTTCTAAAAAATCAATATTTCGTGTGTATATATCATACCAATTCATAAATATGTCAGAATAAAAAGGGTTACTAATTATTATGTTTCTTGAATAATTGCAAGCAGGCAATATAAACCTGAAAGGAATAAGCCATGTTTGATTTTCTGCTTGATGTAACTTTTAAGATTCTGCATGTTAGGAATGGTTTGCTATGTTAGATGCCGCTAACCAGGGAATTAGAATTTTATAGATGTTATGGGAAATAAATTGTTTAGTTGTGGTAGTGCACCTGGGAACGGAGAATCTGTAGAATATTACTTGCATAGCGGATAGATGTGGATGAGGGAAATGCAAATTGATATACGGTGCATCCCCAGATTCCGGTTCGGCACAATTCCGAAGTATGGTTGAGCATCCAGTAAAAGTCAAGGTATATGTATAAAATTAATGGAAACCTCGACTTTTTCAACACCATAGAAAATGATAGATATTTCTATTTCTAGGAATGGCATCATCCGTCGAGAAGACTTGTCGCTAGTCTGTCCATGGTGCGGCTGCGAAGGATGGTGGACTTCGCCTGGGTACGAGATTTTTCGATCTGATACATTCTCGGTTCTTCTCTGAGGGTTACCACTTTGGGGCTTGGTGGCTAGCCAATACCCAAAGTGGTAACCCCTTCCAGAGATACATCAGAGGAAGCCATCAAAGCGAGGATGAGAAGCTCCAAATGGAGGGGGGAATTTCGAAAAAAAAAGATGCATTGTATCGATCAGAGGAAGTTGGTGCATATCAACCTAGCCCATGGATGTTCCAAGAGGAGGGCATTTATTGGAAGGCTTCAAAAAATGATGGTGTTTTTGGAAATACAATGGCTAGTGGATGGGGTTGCTGAGCTCAAAAAACATTCCTGAAATGGAATACCAGGAATTTTGGATAGAATTTGAGCCATTGACTATGGCTCTTGGTATTCCACCAAACTGTATACAGAAAACCTTCTTATCATGGCAAAAGGAGAGCAGTGGAATTCTCACCGCTGAGCCCCCCCAAGCACCTCCAGTATATCACTTGAGAGAGAAACAGGGGATTTACGGGTCTGAAGAATTGGGAGAGATGGAGAAGGATGAGGGAGTGAAGAGGGCTAGAGTAACTAGAAGCAAGGAAGAGAGAGAGAGCTGCAGTTCTATTGTGCTAAGGGGGAATGCCACTCTTTCCAGCTGCTTGAAGAAAATGGGGCGTCGTATGCAGTAGAGTTGCAGTTCGAACCAAAAATATTGTGGCCTCCATTATGTTGAAAAAGTTCAGCAAAGAGGAAAACAAAACTGAGACAATTTGTGTTTGCTGCCACTGCTCTGGAGCTTGGCGATAGCGCAGTGGTACCTCTTACCCGAGAGGATTTGTCAAGGAATTACTAAACTTCCTGGAACAGTCCACAGCAAAGCAGAGAAAAACGCCAGAGATCTTTCCAAATCAAGAACATACACTACAGAAGCCTGAGAGACATAGCCATAAAGAATGAAGGTTAAGCAGACTGGTTGAATATGATTGAGGTGGCAGTCAGTTTTACATCAGCAACCATGATCCAGAGAATTATACAAGAAATGGACTCAATGGGCATTGAATGGGGAACCAAATTCGCTAGTTGTCGTTTCTTGATGTAGATGGCGCGACGGCTATTGCGGTTTTGTCGTCATCTGCAACAATGGTTGATCATGTAAATAACAAGCGTGATTATGGTCTACGGGACTTAACTTAACTGAGAAAGGAATTGAAATCTAGAGTGGGAAAGGTATCTGGAAGAAAGAGGGATTTAATCGAAAGGTTCGTAAGGTTCTTTGATTATTTTTAGCATCCGTTAACTAGATAATCTTAGATCAATACATCAACTGTCAAAAAGCGAAAGTAGTTAAACTGACAGGTGGTCAGGCGTCTTCGACAGTTCCACTCATTCGCAGTTGCGGAGTGTGAATTGAAAGACAATCAGAATAAGAAAAAAACATCAAGTAGCCTCCCTCTAAAAGACCTCTAATAGGCCAAGCCTATTATTCTGATTGCCTAGGCTAGTGACTAGATTTACTAGTCTAGTAGACTATCGATGGAGGTAGTGTGATTGATCTAGGCCTTACCATTTTCCAATTTTGATTTAATCCTTTCGAATTGTGGATAACTCCTTTGATGATAATGTGCAGTTCAATCCATGTAGGATGGTAGTTCAAGACTTATTGTAATTTAATCCTTTCACAGATTCTGGGGATAGAAAGTTCTTGAAAAACATTATCTTTATTTTTTAGGCTTGAATTTTTGACAGAAATAAAGATATTGAACATGATGTATTGGAAAAAGTTAGAATCTATCCTGTTACCTTGAACAATTTCAAAAGAAACTTGATGACGACTGAAAGAAACTAATTACAGAATTATCTTGCACAACTACAAACTTTTCATCAAAGTAGACATTTTATGGCCAGTACTCTTAAGCTTAAAGATCTGCCACTGTCAGGATATTAAGACGTTATATTAAAATGGCCGGTTATAATGATATGTTCAGATGCATACGGCTAAGCCACCCAAACATAAGTAAGTTTCCAATTTCACAAACATTTAAACCAGCTAATTCTTAGGCTGTCAAAGCCGACCATAATTATCTTCCAAGATCCTCTTTCTGAAATCTGGCTGCAAAATATTGGCTTATGAAACATAGATAATGAAAACATTTCACTGAAATGGTCAAGCATCAAATCAGCTGTGGTCACCATTAAGATGTTACAGGTTTTCCAATTTGAAAAAAAAGACATACAAGCTGATCCTCTTATCCATGGAAAGAAGTTTGAAAACATTGCTATTGACGATTTTGTTAAACAAACACAGAATGCAGTTGATGAATGTGAAACATTTGTTTGTAAAGGTAGTTAGTTTCTAGATTCCTCGCCGGACGGATAGATGGATAATCATAAAGTGATTGAGGTGAAGTGTCCATATTCATCTAAAGACAAATGCATTAATACAGACAAATCAAAAGTATTATCTTTCAGAAAATCATGACTATTATTTTCAATTTCAGGGTCAACTTCTGTGTACAGGACGCCAAGTGTGCATTTTCATTGCTTACACCTTTAATGATATGAAATTCAAAACTATCAACAAGAATGACACTTTTATGCAAAAAATTAATTTAGTTTTATAATAATCACTTTGAAAAAGCTGTATTGGAAAAATTTTATTTCAAAGATTATTATAAATGTTCATTTTAAATTCGTTAGAAATAGCTTTACTCAAATGAAAGATCTAATTTCAATCATGTTCACAATGTCAAGCTATGACAAACTGCGTAATTTTACATCGACTGCAATGACCACTATTCTTGTATCTTTATCAAGGAATGCAGCAATTTGATTTGATTGTATTACAGCAACAATCCATTTCATACACATGTACTTGTGTATAGATTCTAACAAATTGTACATCAGAATATTGTGATCTAGCCTGGCAAATCAGGTCCTACAAATTTCTATAATATATTGGTATTGGTGTGATATCATCACTGGTAGAGAAAGCCATCTAATGTCACCTTTTAATGGAGTTGAACCTGCTTTTTTAAAAAATAACTTTTCACAAAATTATAAACCTTTGGTATCCAACTATCCATACAGAGTTATTTAAAAAAAAGTCAATAAAAACATTATCAGATATTCTATTAAGTTCCTGTGCTATACAGGGTACCAAAACAAACAAGTTTGTAAAATAGCTGGTAATGACTTTATGGGCTCTTAAACTTCAGCTTTGTATAGATACTAAAAGTTCTAATAAGTTTAGATTTTGTCATTTGAAGATAGTGGATAGTGACATTTGATGTCTGGTCCTACCTGTGGTAATATAATATGATAATCCTATATATCACGTCTGAGAACCTTGGTATGGCCAGATTTGTCAGGCTAATGATATAATTACCAATCAAGTCATTTTTCATTCAGTAAATGGTAAGTAAGATATTGAAGGGATTGTCAACTGGTATTCTGATCTTTGAATGTGTATTTGGGATTTTGTACCATTCCAATTTTCATTCAGACATCTGTATTTTCTGTAATTCCACTTCAACTAAGCGCTGTATGATCTCAATATCGTAAAAGCTGCTACAAATATCTTGGGCCCTTTGCGTTGATGTCTCAAAGGAAGTGTGGCTGTAACCATACAAATAAAATAGGTATAAGTAAAAGGTTACGTGTAAAAGCGCATGTCATTGCACAAGTATTTGTGTTCTCAGCAGCAATAATGTTCAATATACACAAACGCAACCAGTTGTAAACAAAAACATGTTAAAAAGCATTTTTGGAATGGATGTCCAGAAGTACATCTGTCCATAACATGTGACCCCAATACCACACACCAAAAGAGAGCATGAGAAAAAGAATACTTTTGAGTTTTTTTTTTGCCATTGTTTAGACACATAACCATCACATCTGAACAGGGATGCTCAAATAAGCTCTTTCATGCATATTTTCTCATGTAGTATAGTAAAAATCAGTAAACAACACAATGGCTATTAAGGAAATTCAACTATTGAGGAAAAAACTAGTTACCTGTATTTCTAACTACAGCCTTTACCCAGGAATTACATGAAAAAACAAGCAGATTCAGATTCGGGGCTTTTCCTAAAGTTTTGTTTTGTCAAAATATTCCTATTCCAAAAGTATTCCCTCATTCAAAAAATAATTGAAATAGATGCTGTAAAGTTTTTAAAAAAAAATCTAAAAGTAAAAATTCTTTCTAAAAATCATAGAAAGCCCTGTTATTATAGACAAAACTGAAGAAAAGAAAGTATGCATGTTAACACATCTTAGTATGGCTGTATTCACCTGAATGAATAGCCTATTATCTATATCAATGCAATACATTTTGAATTTGAGCCTATCACGATAAGGAAAAGGCATAAACTTGAGAGGGAGTCAACTCCACCATAGTGAACTTTTGTCTATTTTTCCATGCATATTCAAAATATAATTTTTAGTTACATGCCATTTGTCCCAGAATTTAGGTCTAATTTGAAATAAACATAATTCCCCTCCCCCTATCAACATTTTGGATTGAAAATTCTTTTTGTAAAATCAGCACTAGTTGGCATTTTTATCAACCCAGGCCATAGCCATAGAGGAGAGAAAGACAAGAGAGGAAGGGGAGAGACAGCTGAAAGAGGATAGAAAGAGGAGAGAAAGGAGAAAAAGACGAGAGGAAGGGGAGAGACGGGTGAAAGGGGATAGAAAGAGGAGAGAAGAGGAGCAGAGAAAGGAGAAAGAGGAGAGAAAGACAAGAGAGGAAGAAGAGAGACGGATAAAAGAGGGGAGGAGCAAAAGAGCAAGGAGAAAGAGGAGAATCGTAGAAGGGAGGGGGAGGAGGGAAAGGAGAAAGAGGAGCGGCAGAGAAGGGAAGGTGAGCATAGAGGGGAGAAGAAGGAAAGGCAGAGAAGGGAGGATGAGCAGAGAGGGGAGAAAGGAAAGAGTAAGACAAAGGGAGAGAAACGGAGGAATTACGAGTCTGAGGAACTGGGAGTGATAGAGAAGGATGAGGAAGTGAAGAGAGCTAGACTTACCAGAAGCAAGGGAAAGAGAGCTGCAGTTCTTTCCAGCTGCTAGAAGAGAATGGGGCGTCGAATGCGCAGTAGAGTTGCAGCTCAACCAAGAATATTGTGGCCCCAATTAGGCTGGAAAAATTCAGTAAGGAATAAAAACTGGGTCAATTTGTGTTTGCTGCCACTGCTCTGGAGCTCGGCGAAGGGGCAGTGGTACCTCTTACCCAAGAGGATTTGTCAGGGAAGTATAACTTTCTCATACTTCCTGGAACAGCCTACAGCAAGGCAGAGAAAAAGGGATTTATCTAAATTAAAAACCTACGTCTACAGAACCCTGAGAGACATAGCCATAGAAAATGATGGTAATGCAGACTGGTTGAATATGTTGGAGGTTGCAGCCAGTTGTGCACCAGCACCATCAACCAGGATCCAGAGAATAATACAAGAAATGGACTCAATGGGTATTGAATTGCGATTAGTAGATTAACGTATAATTTAGATTAACGCATGTCATTTTTATTTTTTTTTTAAAATAAGTACCAAATTCAGGAGAATTTTTCTATTGTGAGTGGGGAGAGTGTAATATGTGGGTGGGGGTGTTTATTACCAGCATAAAAGCAGTATGCATTGATATTCATGGTTTGGTCCAGAACACAGCATTGTAAACAATAACGTAATTAAGAAGGTCACGATGTTATAACCGTATTAATAAGTCGTTGTTAGGGAAAGAAAAGCGATTGAAACATCATCCATATTTAACTTTCATTAACAGAAACATGTTTTTGTTAAACTTCCATTTTTAGTCATTTAGTCACATCAAGGATCTATTAGTATTAGCAGTAGTTTTGGCACATTAATGTTTTGAAGCAAGTTATCTAAAACCGTTCTCACGTCGCCGTCATTCATGTCGCGTCGTTAAGGAGAAATGCGGTGTGTTTACAAGGCAAGTGTAGTAATACTGTTTGAGTCGTCACTCACTTAGGACAATTTTAATATAGTTTAATTTGATTATCATTGTCAAATTTTATGTTACGGTTCCCAGACGCATTAGCTTAACGCATAATATTGTCTAGTAAATTGGAACTATATCGGCTCATCAATACTTAGGCGGTCGTTACGGACTAGGTAAGCAGGGCACTAGGTCAGTCGGTCAAAGATTATTACGCCTAGGTCATTGAATAAATTACATAAATTGTAAATATAGATTAAATGTTTTTATTGTAAATTTAAATAAATGTTATCAAATTCTGTGAAAAAGGACAAGAACAGGACAAGCCAATATTTTATAATTAATATTACAACTCGTGTAGAAATACGGAACTCTTTTATGACGTCGACTGTTTATCTTCGTGTTCTTACGCATTGGTCACTATTTTAGATTATATTGCCTTGTCCGTTTTCTGGAATCTTTAATTTATGTTAATTTCATTATTGAAAATTGTTAACCAGTTTAAAATATTAGACCGGATACGACCCGGACAAGCTAGTTTCCCTTCTTTATAGCTGCTCTCACAACTTGATATCGGAAGCACGGGTCGCGCTTCGCCTATAAATAGAGGCTCGCAGCGCGAAAATGGTAGATAACGCCTGCACTTGGTACCGACGTTGTCAACTTAAAAGTCATCATTACTTTTAAACCTATCATCATCATTATCATCCTTATCATTTCATCATCAGTCATTAGACGTACTGTTAGGTAAGCAGTAGCGCTCTAATTAGCTTAACTATGTCGGTACCAAATCTGCGGTCATGAAATCACCATTTTTCCTCGTCAAATTTTCATTCAAAAACCATGTAATTCTAAGTCCTTAATGCTGGCGCGTTATCTCCACCACACTCCGGACCAGATCTCTTAATTCGATATAGGAATTCACCATGTTCGCGAGGATTCTATTCGCAGATTATAACGTAACGGAAGGAAGCTAGCTAGCTTGGTGAACAGAAACATCAGGCCTAATTTATTTGTGCGGCCATTTTTTTTGTTTTGTTTATTTTCCTGCTCGTCCTCTCGACGGTACATGTATTGTTCTGTATATATACAGTATATTATTGTAACTGCCGCTTCTTTCGCTTTTATTTTTGCTCAAGAAGATGTTAAAAAGAGAATAAACAATAATTCTGTAGAAATCATCTTTTGTCTTAATCAAGAGCTTGGAGGTGTATGCACGGCATCTAAAGCTGTCCTTAATTATTATGGAAGAACAGGGGATCTGGTTGTGCTTGAACCTACATTTATCATGCCCTCTGCCTATCAAAGGTTCCTCAGTCTTCGGAAGGAAAGAGGAAAACGTATCCCCTCGAATCTTAAGAGATCAAGGACTCGGCAGTAGTCAGGGTGTGGGGATCCTGTCCTATCTCAGTGGAAGACAAGCCTGGACTGGTCTCTAAGATTGCTATTTGATTTAGACCTAGACTAGGTGAATCACGAGCAACATGTATCATAGATTTTGCAAAAATTGATATATATTGGTGGATTCCTAAATAAAATTGGACGACGCATCCTGACAGATTGCTGGACTGCATAGACAGGGTGCTTGTCCACGCCTACAATACCGACAAATTTGACAATTATGGGGATCTTCACGAAAGGTTGTTCGTTTCCCAATTTGAAAACCCACAACCTTGATGTGAAAATAAAAACCATATATTATTATCTGAATTTTAATATATAAAATCTACTGATCTTTTTCGATCACATGCTGAACACACATATTCTCCGAGTTTGAAGTTGGCCTAAGCTCTACTATTACACATGGTAATGGCATAGAAATGTAATATGCGTACAGATTGTTTGTCCGCACGGAGATTTAAGTGAACAGTAATCTATATATAGCTATCGCTTTGGTATTAAGCTCTTGCAGTACGAAAATATAACTCTCGAAATGTTTGATATACTGATAGCACTTATCAACCTCCCGGACGACTTAGCTACCATTACAATTATGGACGTTTTAGGATGGCAATCGTATTCAAATCACCCAATCGTCTCCAAAAACCGTTTGTGATGACATCTTAGGATGCGTCCGATTAAACGAGATAGCTTGAAGATCATGCCCGCGACATCATTGAATAATTAATATTTTTCAGGGTCAAAGATGTATAAAACTTTTGACTTACTATTTACTATCTTATCTGATTTTGACAGGTTAGCCATGACTAAATGAAGGGCAATAACTCTTCATTACAATATATTAACAAATAGACAAAAAACTATACATTGTATCAGGCATATTTTTAACTCTAAGATTTTTGGAAGAAATATTGTGAACAGAACTTCCGTCGACAACCAATACTTGTCTATCACATTAAAAGGTGATTTTGAGACATTTCAAAGTCGGGGAATTAAAATAAAAAAACATTTTTTTAACCAAACATCGACAACTTTAAATTTGACCTCACCTACCAAAACATGCCAAATTTCAGTCTGATTTCGACATGTTTTTGATAAATAAAGGCCAAATTATAGTTCATTTACACATAATTAAATTGAAACTTGTCCGAGATCTTATCTCTCCAATAAGCATACCGAGATTCAGTCATATCAAAATCAAAACTCTAGCGTTTATTATGGTAACAAGTTTATTTTGAAGTGTTTTCACACTTCTGTGTATACACCATGTTTCATGAAAATAAAGCTTCCATCGAGTTAACATGAAAAGTTGACAGATATATCTCAATTTATACGAATAGATAGATTTATCATAATGAAACAAATCTTTAATGCCAATGAAAGTCACCCTTTCCAGATTGAGATGAATCCAGATTCTTTTCCCATATAAATACTCGATAGAGTATAATCAACAATAGAGCAACTCGTAATATATTTAAGCAGGAAAGCTCCAGATCAAGCAGACGGTCATTTACTGTTATCAAACATGTTACATCGATGAAAGAGATGGAAAAATTATAAATTTTCACCTGCCTCCTTAGTCCGAAACATCTATTTAAGCATCTGATAGATATTGTGAAATTTGTTGGCTTAGTGAGCGCCATTAAGAAAATGCCCTGTTTATGTGGATTTTTTGCAACGCCGAAGGTATGGGTATTCTTAGACATATTAATATACCTCGAATCTACCAAACCTGCTACTTACTTTCGTGTTGTATCACGTGATCCTTTTTCTTTGATGGCCGATGAGAGATTAAGGTAATAAAAAAAACTTTAATAGAACCGCAAAAGTGAATATTTGGGAATAATGATGGCCTGATTAAACTACAATCTATCTTTCCAAATAAATCTGGGTTTGGTGAATTTGAGATACACAAATATGTCTATAACTTCCACACCTTGGGAGGTGCAGAAAAGTCCCCATAAAACAGGACTTTTCTGGCCCTACTCCAGCCGACAACTGTCAAAATACCTTCCAGGGATTTGAATAGGGGCATATGTTGCGGACTTCTGCCTCCTGAGATTGATATCGATTATTATCTTTCCTCTATTTCCAGTTGTTATAATAAAAACAGACGTTGTTTGTTTTCTTAACACCGTTTTGAAAAAGTTTTAGTCTTCTCTTCAGTGATTGCAACATACCAAAAACATTTTACGTATTCTTAAATTGAAAGCAAGTTTACTATCTTCATGCATATTATATTACATACAAAACTTTTATTGACTATGTGAATAGAATTCATTACGTTACTTATCCTCTTGTCTTTGTGACAGTCGTTGGGATATACGCTTTATACCTGTGCGACATCTTTTTCTGAACGCGGGATTCAATACACTGTAAATTATTGGATTCAAGGCACTATTAATAAAATACGATTTTATACAGATTGTACATGCAAGATCTATTGCAGCTGAGGTTCCGTAATGAAAGTATTCCCCCGAAGGCGTCAGGGTTGTCTGGAAATATAGTCCAGCACTTCTGAGGAACATGATGAGAAGAAATGGCGTGTAACTAAGCATTGCAGTGATAGTGACAGTTAATAAACATATGGTCGTTTTGCTTGACCGAATCTTCACACCTGTTACACTAAAACACCTGTCAAAACGGTTTTCTGTGGGCTGCGCTTTATCTGTACATTGTTTATTTGAAATATAAATATGGTTCTTCTTTATTTCTCTTTTGCGTTGAACTATTACGCTTAAAATATATCCATAGAAAACAACAAATCCACAGAAGGAAATCACATACACAAATAACAACACTCCTTGGAATATAAAGACATATACCATAACCATAGGTTCATTCCGATTTCCGTAACCACAATCTTCGCCCGTAACTTGTTCTTTGCCAATTTGAATGATGCTGCTTTGGTTGATAAGGAAATGTGGCCATGACAATGATACTGATAACACCAATACTACTAAGGTAACTTTCTTTGCCTTTGTACGTCCATACGCCATTAAAGGAAATTTAATCTTAAAATATCTTTCGGAAGCCACAGACACTAGAACAAACCCTGAACCAAGGTTAGAAAAATTTTCAAAAAATCTCGAAATGCGACAGACTGTTGGTAAAGCATAGATGTAAGGCCAACATAAATTATATATATGATATGGTAATCCAAGTAAGCAGCTTGTTAAATCTAACGATGCTAACATTACTATGTAAAAGTTGGCCGGAGTTTTTGGAGAGAAGAAGTTATAAGTCATAATCACACAAATATTTCCAATAAGTCCAATGGCCATAATTAAGCAAAGTATTGTAGTTGCAGGGATATTGAACATCATTCTTTCGTGACTGAGTTTGTGCAATAAAGTATCATTATAATACAGTCCTTCCGATTCAACGGTACAATTTAATGCACTAATACATTGAGAAGAATTATTCATGTTCGTGGTACCTTTGTACAAGTCTGATATGTTTTGGTTCATTTCTGATTTTTGTCACATGGTGTAATTGAATAGTGTTTTCAAAACTCGCTCCAAGACGTCAAAATCCTGCTCGCATCTTGATTGGACCAAATTAATTGTTGAATTACTAGTTTATTCATACTGCGTTTACGATCACTGAAATTATGGACAATCTTTGATTCTTTCGTGGTTGGTATTGATAATTCTCAACTGTGAAAGACAAAAAATTAAAAATAATTTTGAATTACACGTATGAATGCATTTACGCTTCAAATATTTCATTTGTTTTTTCCATTCACTTTGCTCTGTCACAGTTTTAATGTTGACTCAAAAGGACCAAAAGTTATAAGGCGTATAATTCTACTTACTTAAATACAGTATATGGTGATTATCGAATTTATTTCAATTTTTTTTTCAAACGGGAGTTAGCTTAAAATCAAGGCCAGGAGAACTTAAACTACACATCCATTCGTGTGATTTAATATGATTTGCAGTTATTCCAGGAAATCCACATATCTGACTTATTTTGTTCATTACAAAAAAATTTAAAGAAATAAACTTACCGATGCAACTAGAACACCCATAGCTATTTTTATTTATTTGTTTCTAATCTTTCTAAATAATAAGAAGTTTGACACTCCAAGTGAAATCTTGTCAACTGAAAGTCAGATGATTTTCCAATTTCAATTTTTAGTTCAAAATATTTGTATTGATGACCTCAGCAAAACAATAACATTATAGAAAGGGCTGGTACATCTCTACTCTGTCAACATTGAACGAGAAATATTCAAAATTGCTTACCTGATATCTTATTAGGTTTATGTATATCACAAGTCGGTCCGGTTTAAGTGTTCAGACTGACTAGTTAATTTTTAGCCCAATATAGTATCAATGTACTTCATTACAGTTTATGGGTAACGAAATCCACTCAATCTGCTGAAACGGACGCCGACGGTTTGGCAAGTCTATAACACAACAATACCACACAAAATACATACTCAGAGAAACCACTGATATTATATTAGATTATCGGGGCTTAAACTAACGGTGTTAGAAGGGCCTTGGTATTGATAGCAAATGGTGTCAATGGGGATTTTCGAGACAAATGTTACTGATTATGTGTTTATTTGGCACCTTTGTGTGTTATATAATTATTTATTTTTTATATATATCCAACGTCTAAACTCTATGACACTTGTCGCCACTTGTCTTCCTGCCAGCTTTAGATTGAAAACAAATAATCCCTTCGTGTTTTACTTATCGACTTATCCCACTACTTTGAAAACTGCACTTCTAAACGATGAACTAATTTACCTATTTTATAAAAATTTTAAACGACAATAACTTTTCATCCTTCTTCTTTCAGCACAGCACCACTTTTCATTTTTCAGCATAAATTATAGGTAAGATTTTGAAATAATTCGGCATGTGTTTCTCTTGTCTACAGGTAGTAGATAATTACCATTATTTCTTATTTTTTACTCCTTTTTTTGTTTTCCTACCTAGTTTCCCTTTTGATATGTGCTTGTTATGTCTACATATAGTAGATTGTTCTGTTTTTATTCTGTATTTATGTTTATAAAAAAAACCCAAAAAAATACTTTGATTCATGACCCGAGTTTGACCTGGTATTCTATAGAAACTAAACACAAAAGATCAAGAAACATTACATCGGAAACTAACCACACCAACGCTGTGGACTGTGCAATGGTCGACACTATACGGAGAGTTAGTCGATACAAGATATATTGGAGTGCAATCATAATGAAATCTTGGACTGTGGATGGTCGAAAAATGGTACATTTTATGAACTTTCAAAATCGGCGAGTCGTGCTCTCTTTGTTCTTCAAATATTAAAATGTTTCATCTGTCATCTTTTCACATAATCCCTAACTGTGTATCGGAATTCAAGGTGTCGTCTGCTAGAATATATTCCAGCAAACAAAGACACGTGACAAACTAGCGGATTCCATGTCAGCAGAAAAAATCTATCGAACACGATGTGGGCCCATATTCTTATATTTTTCAATTTATTTTAACTTTTAATGTTTTACTTATTTCATTTTGTTAGTTACAATTTTTGTTTGTTTAAATCATTCAAGGAATTGTCATTAGTTATAAGGAACTAATTACTATAATCGGCATTTAAATATTTTAATCTATATGTGTTTTAATCTGTGTATATATTAATCTGTTAATCTTGTTTATATGTATTAATTGTTGTGTTTGTTTATTCATCCAAGGATGAACCTCATTGAAAATTCGAAAAATCGAAAAATAATTAGTATGACTTGTTCTTAAAAACTCGTTCACACCCTAGAAAGTACAAATCTTGGCGGATTTTTGCGAGTGTTTGTAATCACCCAAGAAGGAACCCTGTAGAAAACGCGTTCATATTTTAGCCCGTCAACACCCCAGAAGGCACGATTCTGGAAACAGGGCGAGAGTGTTTGTAATCACCCAACGATGAACCCTACCGAAAATCTGTAATATGAGTTATTGACCTCGTTCATGAAAACGGTTTCAAGTTTTAACTCGTAACACTAAAAGGTCGGATTTGGACAAAACTTTGTAATATTATTCAGTATCACCCCAAAAATTCCATAAGTGTATGAATATTTCGTACTGGCGACTGTTACTGAACTGCCATTTTTTAATATTCAAAATCAAAGTTGCCAGTAAGCGTATATTACCATACCCCGCCAGCTATCTTTTATCATCACAATATTTGTGTACTCTGCTAGAAATGATACTGTTTATAATTGGGGGTACTATTCAGTGTTAAGGGGGCATTCCTTTTTTTGTAGGTCGAAATAAATTTTGTTCTCTAATTTTTAAAAATTATAAACCAAAATCTAGCGAAATGTGCCCTTTAACGTATCAGACAGTTTTAAAAAATCCTGCCGTTAATTTTTAAACTCCAAAAATATTTAAAAACATTGCGTAAATGATTCGGTATGCTCTTTGGGAGCCGTTTGAAAACTAGTGTACGGATATGAGTAAAATAATCGCCTAATTGTAAAGAAATGTGCCTCCTACTTATTCAAACAAATAACATCGAGCCATTATAAAGCCAAACACCAAACTGCTCAATAAACGCTTAGTACTCACTTAATACATGTGCACTCAACAAAAGCAATTGTCCCTTCTTGTTCCTATTCAATTAAACTACAGTGTAATAAATATCTGAAATTGTGAGATACTCATAACTGCCACACAATTCATTGCATTTTTTCGGTATCGTACACAATTTTAATGAATGATACACACCATAATACCTGTGCAAAATATACGGCCCTGCAAATGTGTCAACCTGTTCTCATGATGATTTTTTTTTTAATTTTCCGCTAATCAAGATATTTACAAGGCAACAATAAGGTTCATAAAAAATGCAATACTGATAAGTAACGGTGACTATTAGACAAATATAAATAACAAGTTGCATTACATGATATATGAAGAGTACGAGTCAAAATAACGTGAAGAATGATCTGTAAAAGAAAGTTATTCATGAAAGTTGGCAAATATTTACAGGTTTATATAATTTCACATCTTATACCAAATGGGTTTATTTGGTTGGCGTGAATACGTATAATATCAAATAAAGGATTTAAAGAAGGTTAGGTTTTGGGATTGTATAATATGAATTTGTTGTCTCGGTCAAAGCATACCCAATACAGCCAGTGAAATCACGTTTGAATGAACGTGAAACCCCACAATAGACCAATAAAACAAGTGCGACATTTTGTTGTATAACGTCTCCAATGAGCGTGACGATCACTGTACCTATATAAAAATTGACAAGTAAACAAAATAGATCATTGATACTTATAACTGACAAGACTCAGGTGAGGCATTTTTCTCTTATTACTTCTTTCAGACCAATGTCTACACAATATGAAAAGTCTTCGGATTAATTTAAAGAATATACACGAATTCATCTATACCTTGTCTAAGTCCATTAGGCATGCTTATGCCTCCTAATATTACAATGTAGCTGACATCTAGGCTTCAACTTGCGTTACGGAATGACATAAGACATGTGCACGCTAATGTCAATTGCTCCTCGCATTATCGGCTGTCCATGCTTTCCATAACTACAATGTTCTATACATTATAACGTGGAGAATTAGCGCATGATATATCAACGAATGATTCATTTAATAAAACTAGTTACTTTCATTTCAGATTTCAAAATGGCAGTCCATAATAAACTATTGTTAGCCTCTATTATCACTGTTGTGGTGGTTGTATTAGTTTCGTTTGGACTCAGTGCTGTAAGCAGTTTAGATGACCCACGTAAGTACTGCGATATGTTTGTTCAGCTATTGAATGTATTTATTGAGTGCCACTGAAAGAAACATCAGATATGATGTTTGCTTTGATTGAAACAGATTCATGTTTCGCTTCGTCTATTTTTCAAATATAATTTTGTAGCATCAATTACATTGCATCTGGTATGTATTGAACGACTAGAAAAAAATACATTTCATCAAAATAAGATTGTTTTAATTATCTTTTGCAGCTATCCACCTTTATAAACATAACATGAGTTATCTCTCGGACAAGTATCATCATGGTGTGAAACCTGCAGCTTGGACGTTCAGTATATGGGGATTGATTTACTTCTGGCAAGCTTTGTGGTTAATATTTGCTATTGTGAATGTATTTAGAAAAGTCGATGACATTCCAGCCTACATCAATCCCGTAATTCTACAACCATCTTTATTTTTTGTATACGCTTTCAATTACTGTCTCACTACAGCTTGGTCATTTGTTTTCGACAGGGAAATATTAGAGGCCTCATTTGGAATCCTTGTCGTTGTGCCCTTTACTTTATATTTTTGTCTATTTGTCGCTTATAAAAAGCTTGCCGAGCATAATCAAATATTGTCCAAACAAGGGCGTCATATAGAAATATGGTTACATCGCATCTTCGTCCACAATGGATTAGGTATTTACGCTGCATGGACAACTATCGCTGCCCTGTTAACTTTAACTACCTTGTTAATATATAGATGTGATGTCGACTACGAGACAGCAGGTACAATTTCATTGGGTGTATTATCCGCCGAATTTGCAATTTTTGTCGGAACAGATCTATTTTTATTTGACAGATTTTCTCGTTATACACTAACACCCTATTTAGTTGTGCCTTATGCTCTTGGTGGAGTCCTATCAGAAAATTGGAATTCCCAGAAAACAAACTCTATATTTAGTGCAGCTCTCCTTGGAATAGGACTGGCAGCTATTGTTTTGAAATTGATAATGATGTTCATGCGTCATTGCAGAAAATCTAAATCCGAAGATCTTATCAAAAGCTCTTCTGTTGAGCCTTAAATTGAATCTCCGATGTTGGAAGAAAATTTTAATATCCCAAACTGTCCCGTATGTTATTTTGTTCTTTGTACAATCTTTTATAACGTTATAAATGTTTTTGTTGAGAACATGCATCTGGTGTACTTATTTTAGGTCAGTATACTTTGTTGACTCTGGTATTGAAGGTATTAAAAATGAGTATTATATTATACACGAGTTTTATCTTTGTCAAATCCCCTTTGTCTCCATATTGATTGGACCATCAAATGTATATGTGAAAACAGTCCACGTTTTAATGCTCAATAAATGCATTTAATATCGGTAACAATGTTGAATTGGATTCAATTTTTCAAATTGTTATTTGAGCATGCCTATATATTCCTGATACTCCAGTCACTCATCGCTTGTATGGACAAGAGCCCAACAGAACGCGTGCCTCTTTGTTTCATTCGAACTTTGATCCGTAATAGCGATCAGCATGCTTTAAACGCTAACATTTCACATTATACCACTTTAGGTGCTTATTCAGAGTCAATGTATGTAACAATAAAGGTACGAATAATCGATGTAGGATGCGGGATTATCGATACAGTAGAAAATAGTAAAAGCGAGCCCGTATATGCGTCATGTGTTCACGTGTTCTATTTTCGTTTGGATCGATTATTACTGACCGTACATCGTCTATTCGCGGCTTTACTGATAAGTAACAGTTATTTGAACCAAAACTTTAACTACAATATTGCCATTAATGAACCTTTGTATAATATCTGGATTAATTGTCATGAATTAATGCTGTAAGCCGTTGAATAATAGCTATGACATCATCCATTGTTGTATTTATCTACTGTCTAAATGAGTGTTGATATTGATACTCACTCACTCTCGTTAACTTCTTAAAATCTTTTCACCAACAACCATTCTGTCTATAGTTGATCTTCACTTACACGAAGTATGTAAAGTAGTTGTACCATGTAAATTTTTCACATACAAATTTGACATAAGCTTTATTTAATTCGAATACATTTCAAATTGAGCAAAACAATAAAAAAGAGCAAATTAAAGAAATACACCTATACAGGCTGATACGCTGAACGATTTAAGCCCACTCTCTACTATCACGATGATTTCTGAATTCTATTTTCCTGTCATTTTAGAGATGTTCACATGAAAGCTCGAAATCTTTGTCATCTGTCTTTTAATGTCTTGGAGTTCATACAAACAGGAGGTCTGGTCAGTTTACTCTCGAATTAACCATGCCTCTCACAGATGTTAATTGCGGTCGATAAAGAACGACTGTATACTAAATCAAATTTAATTGATTACCATGTCGTCAACCCAAAGACGATTAAAGACACTCAAATCTAGTTTAGAGATGATATTTTAATTCATTAAAATCAGACCGACACTTAAGTATTTGATATGCTGATCTGCTTAATCCGTTAAATGAATATATGTATGTAATTGACCATGGTGTAAACTTGGATATGACGTTAATGAGCTAGGCCATGCTTAATTCAATCATAACTCATGCTCTTTAAGAATTTTGACAAATAGTCTCAAATGAAATGAAATGGAGTGTCGCGTTCTACTTTTCTACACCTGTTAGGGCTCCTGCATCAGAGAAAACCGGGTTGAAACATCCAAACCATGCCGGATTTAAAACCCGAACCTTAAGGTTAACGAGCAAGCGTCTAACTGAGCCTCAGTGGCTCCTCAGATTATCTCAAGAATTGCCAGACTTCATCATCACTCATAAGCTCAAGAATTGTTAAAAGAGAAAGAAACTCATCATCTCAAAAAGTGGCTTAACCTATCATCACTCATTTTCTCAGGGTAGCCTAACCTCATCCTCATTCATGATCTCAAGAGTTGCTTAACCTCACCGTCACTCATAATCTCAAGATTTGTCAAACTTCATCCTCATTCATAATATCAAGTCGCCAAACCTCTTTATCATTTATAATGATATGGAAACCATTGAACTTAACTCACTTTCGGTTTCTCATACTTTTGATTAGCCCCATCAAATATTGACGAAAATATATTTCTATCGTCGCTCTGTATGTATATAAATATATTATAATTTTCTGAGTAAACGAGGGTCATGTTTGATTTACCACGGTTTGTGTAATTATAAGTAATAATACATAGGCTTATCACGAAGAAAATTGGTGAGTAAAACTAACCAAGTACAACCATTCAAACGTGTTATCAAACGTGAGTGAGACGAAATTAAAGAATGTAAACAAAATTGGTTGTATAACCTCAGTTGACAAGAAAGCGTTCAGTGGATAAGGTGGAACGTTATACTCAATAGTAAAACTGATAAATAGATTCGATCAGATTGATAATCGGGGAGCCTTTTGGCCAGGATAAGGTAAAGTTTTTATTTTAACTCTGAAATCGATAAGTTTCATAAAGTTATGACGTAAAGTGGTTTACTACGGGTAGAAATATTTATATTTATTTATTTATTAGTATGGAATGTGTGTACATGTCTACATTAACACGTAGATTGAGATTATATCGGCTTCAGAATGACTTCAATAATTTGACTATGTTCATTTAATCACTAACAATAACACTATGGAAGTGCATGTTGGTCAATTTTGAATAAGAAAAAAATCCGAACAAATTACTTAAAGCTGGACGAAAACACAAATGAAGAAACAAGATTCAAAAGTGAATTTAGTCGTGTATACTAAAGCATGAGCGTGTTTTCCGAACCATGAATAATTCGCACAAAATGTCAAGTTTCGGTCGGCTGCACCCGTTGACCTACCCTTTAGGTAAAAATAAAGTTAATGTAAAGGTTATGACCGTTTCATTATATACATCTTTCATGTAAATTGTCATATTTATAAAAGTCCATTTTACTGAACTTAACACCTACTGTATTCTGGACGGTCGAAAATTTTGCAATACCTATATTGATAAACAATTTTAACAGCTAGTCATCAGTATAACAGCCAGAGCTTTACCTTTTAAGAAACATAATGCCACAGATACAGTCATTAGTTGTAACGGTGTATAGAAATTGCTAATTTTTTTGTGAAAGTCCAATTTTAGATGAAGACATTGGTCATTTTTCTCTATAGAGCACTATATATCCTTCATAAATTGCAGCATGGTTAAGAAACACCAAACGTAGGTTCTGTATGTTTATGTAACAAAGTTAGCTATTGGCACTGAAATAAGAATATAATTTGTTGTGTTAATTCTCCCATTGTCAGTGTAATGGTTTTACATTCTAATAGAAATTACTGTTATGTACTCTCTAAGGCTAATTACTGTCAACGTGTCTATTTATATGAAAGGTGTTATTAAAGAACATCTTCCTTAATAGCTTGATACCATTGTCCATTCAAAGTAGAAAAGAACTGTATTATTACCACTTCATACAAAATCATTATTAAGATGTTATACTCGTAATCAGGTGTTAGACAAATTTAGTCCACTTTGACTTCAGAACTGAATTATAAAATACTGGAGTTTTTAATATCTAACAAAAATTTATTCATTCCTACGTAATATGTGTTGTACTCCGAGTAAGTTCCAACTCTATAATATATAATGAAATGATCCCACTGAAAGATGACAGAAAATTACCAAAGTAACTCTGTATTGTGTTTGCAGATGTCGAATAGAACGTAAAGTAATGAGACATATTCTGTTTGATATAGTTAAGCTATTTCATCACGTTATTTTATCACGCCATTGTATAAGTCAGATTGCATCTCCCGGGGCAAGAGATGATTATGATGTATAAGAAATGTCACCTGCAGCTACAAAGTTGATATAAAATATTAACATGTAACTTCAAACGGTTAAAATCGTTCCTAATGACATCTTAACTTTTTCTCTATTTCAGAATTTCAAGATGGCTCAACATAACAAATTGTTACTAGCTACAATGATAATTGCTGCATTAATTTTAGTGTTTAATTTTGCACTAAGTGCGATTAATAATTTTGAAACTAGTAAGTCTATTTTTACTATTCAACAAATAAAATGAAGATACAAATTAACTAACTGAAAATTATTATTTAGTCAGTTTAAACCCACAACTGCATCCTTTCTATTTTCAGATCTTTATAGATACAATTTGTCGGAACTGTCTAACAAGTATTTTACTGGTATAACTCCTTCTGGATGGACATTTAGTATTTGGGGTTTGATTTACTTCTGGCAATGTCTTTGGATTATCTTTGCATTCATTAACATATTCAGAAAAGTCGACGGTAATCCTGCTTATGTCAGTCCAATGGTACTTACTCCGGCTCTGTTTATTGCATACGCAATCGACATAGCATTCACAATTACTTGGACATTCGTCTTCGACAGAGAGCTCATCGAAATTTCGTTTGTTACCCTTTTCCTGGTATCTTTTACATTGTACATTTGTCTCTTCATCGCTTACAAGAATTATGCCACACATGCACCAATCTTGGCCAAACAAGGCCGTAATATTGAACTTTGGCTTCACAGACTCTTTGTGCATAACGGACTAGGTATATTTGCAACATGGACAACCATTGCAACATTGCTAAATTTAGTCATGATGCTTGTCTACAGATTAGGGGTAGAACTGCAAACTGGTGGAACTATCGCTTTGGGTATTCTTACGGGTGAAATTACACTTTTTGTGTTCACAGACTTGTTTTTCCTAGACAAATTCTCTCGTTACACTTTAACGCCGTACTTAGTAGTTCCTTTTGCACTTGGTGGAAGTATGGATAAGAACTGGAATTCTGACAAAACAAACTCAATATTTACAGCAGCTCTACTGGGTATCGGGTTGGCTGCTCTGGTTTTAAAACTTATCATGATGTTTTGGCGACATTGTCGAAAACCCATCCAACCTGGTGAGACCAACAGTTACGACTTAAAAGTCTAAATTCTGTTAACAACAAACTTTTTATGAAGTATTATGACTTCATTATCTCCTACTTTTAGAATGAAATCCGTTGTATAATATTAATAGAATGGCATCTATTTCATTTTGGTTGTAGAATATCTATAAGTTGAACGAGTTGGCTGAATGTCCAGAGAATACAGTGCATGTGTTTCTTGTATATTACTCATCCGAAATTGTAAATATTAATCAACTGTAAAAACATACTGTATTTGTTTTTTTTTAATAATAAAAATTTAAATATATCTAAATAAATTAGTTAAAATTTATAGCAAAATATATCTCAGTCAGTAGACTGTGTAGGCCGACCCACGTCCCCATCTTAAAATGTTCAATAATAAAAGTTTAACATGCTCTGTGTCTATTTCAGTAGAAAACAGAAATTCGGTGATGCAACTTGGAATTGTGAATGGTCCAAAGAATTCTAATTGAAGCCCAAGCTTTGAAATTTCCACGCTGTCCAGTCACGACTTGTGAAAATTCATGAAAAAATCGGCAAATAGTAAAGTCTCTATACAATTTAACCTGCAAAATAAGACAACATATTGGTATGGACATAACATTTGAACAACTAAATAAGAGATAGCTTGTCAGGCAAGGTAATAAACGAAGAAGGTCTGAGGGCAATTCAAACCAAAATATTGTTAATTTCAAACTTTCAAACTAATGATATCTTATCAATATATACATACATGTTTCATCAAAGTGGATTTAAAATTTGAACTTCTATCGTGTCTACAAGCCAAATTTTACGCATCTTTATTAAGTCAGGGGCAATAACTCCAAAACCACTCATCTGATTAATACCAAATTAAAACTTGACCAAGATCTCGCCACTATATATACATGCTTGCCAAATTTCATTAAGATCGGATAAATACTGTAGTCCTTATCGTGTCTACAAGAAATAGATGGACGGAAAGTGGCGATGGCAATATCACGTCCACTAAGATAGTATAGATTCAAATTTGGTAATAGTTATTTATTAAATTGGATACACTTTTGTCCAAAGCTTTTTTTTTTATGTAGGTAGAAAATCTAATAGTAACGGCTAAAGAGTTCCATAGAGAAAGACCTGTATATTCAAACTGTTTTTGAGATGGTTTTTAGGTTTTGGTTTTTACATCAGTTAATTGATGAGTACAACGCACAACTTTCCGAGCTTTCACAATGTCTAAATTCAATCACTCAAATAGTACTAACACCACAGGAAGTTAGATTTCGGGGAAGGGAGGGTTTGATTCTCCCAAATGTACAGGCCTCGGGTAGAGCAGACACTTAATTTAGAGATTAAGGGTCTTGATATTGGGTTTTCTTCTGTTCTTATTCTGATCTGAAATTAGAAAAAATAATTCGCCCGATGGGCGAGAAGTATAGTATCTGTTATGTACTGATTGTTTTTAGTTTACTATGAACAATATTATCATTTAAGTTCTTATTTTTTTGAATACATTTATGCCTATATTATGATGAATACTTAGACCTATAGGTCTTGCTGTATTCAATGTCTTAATCCAATGGGCTTCCCTGGATTGACGGAATTTGGTAGTTTCATCTTCGGGCAAGTCAATTTCTATACGCTCAATTGATTAGGGCGGATCGTCTATTGAATGGTCGTCGAGGTTGAAATGATTAGAAACAGACTTGTCTTTCTTTAATTTGATGTCTGACCTTTGAGCATTAAACGAGTTCGTAAATTATTCTTAGTTTCTCCTACATATTGTTTGTGACATTTCTTGCATGAAATTAAATATATTACATTCGAATGTTCACATGTTAAATGTTCCTGGATCGGATACCTTTTATTCGTAGAGTTGCTTACAAAATAATGAGTTTCTGATATAAAGGGACATGTTTTGCATCTACTGGACAAACATGGAGCACTTCTTAACCCTAGAGGTACTTCGGCATAAAGTCTGTTTTTAGCTGCTATCTGTGCTAAGGTGGAATTTTTTATGTTTAGAGTACCCACGCTCTTTCAGTTTTGAGAAAACAATCGTACAGGCTTGGTTGAAATCAGACGATCTTGTACAAATTCGATGAAATCGTAAAACTTGTGACTTAATTATACCAGAAAAGGTATGTTTTGGGTGAAAGGAGCTCTTGTGCAAGAGTTGATGAGTATCAGTTTCTTTGAAATACACTTTAATATCCAGTTTATTTGTTTCTGCTATGGAATCTCCCTAAAGACTGTGGTATCGAGAAAGTCTATGCTTTTGTCACTCACGTTTGCGGTTAGTGTGATAGCAAGATGGTGGTTGTTGAGAATTTCAAAGAATTCCCAAAACTGTTCGATAGAAGAAGTCCAAACCATAAAAATGTCATCCAAAAAGCGTCCGTAAAAAGTGGGTCAAATGGAAAGAGGGGCAACACCTCACGTTCCCACTCTGCCATGAAAAGGTTTGCGTACGAAGGGGCGAATCGTTTGCCCATTGCTGTCCCTGACGTTTGTAAATATGTTTTACCATTAAATGTGAAATCGTTTCGACTAAGACAAATTTCTAAAAGCTGTAGAATTGCATCGTCGGGTCTGTTTGGATCTGGGTTTCTATTAAAATCTTTACGAACTGCCGTTAAACCAGTAGTGTTATCGATATTGGTATACATTGAAGACACGTCGATAGAAATTAAAATAGCATTAGAGGGAACTCGAAGATTTTTTATTTTATTTACAAAATCGGTTGTGTCTTTAAGGTAGGCGCGATGTTGACATGCTATAGGTAGTAAGACATGATCAATGTATTCTGACACTGCATATGACTCACTACCACAGTCAGATATAATCTTTCGGGATTTTATTCGAGATAAACCACTCCTTGGTTGGATTCTTATGGATTTTAGGCAAAGTGTACAAATGTCTCTCGCGACAATCAGGTTTGGCAGACAGATAGTCATATTGTTTCTGTTTGAGTTAACTAGTTTTGACTAAATCGGCAAGAATGTTGTTAATCATGTTAGCAGTTTCTTTGAAAATTGGTTTCGGTAAAATGGCATAATGTTTAGGATTATTCAGTTGATTCTCTGCTTCTGAAACGTAATCCTCCCTATTCAGAATGACACAACATGAACCTTTGTCACTGTTTTTAATAACAATGCTATCGTCTTTCTTAAGTAAGTTTAACGCTTCACGTTCCACTCGTGTGAGATTAGGCTTTTCGTATGTTATGGAAAGGTTCACTGTTTGGCTATTCATACTCGCAAATGCTTTCAATATTTCAGGATGGATGGCGGCCCGAGGGGGTGTCCACGTAGATTTAGGAATAAACATTGTTCTAGCATCACTTCGGGGGTGGTTTCGAAAAAAATATGTTTAACTAAGATTTCGTTGAAATCGTTCAATGGATGGTCGGAGATAATTTAAGTTAGCTATCTTTGGTGTGGGAATAAACTTAAGTCCACGGTCTAAGATTGAATGCTGAAGGGGTGTGAGAATTTTGCGGCTCAAGTTAACTACAGTTTGGCCTAGCGGTGGCCTCTCAGTATTTTTATCCCCAGTAATTAGTTTAAAGACTTACTCGATGCTTCAAGCTGGTGTATCCAAAACAAATAAATGCTGTTTGCTGTTTCTGGAGACCAATGAAGATTATCAATGGTTCGAATTCTTCTTCGTAGGGTGGTAAGATTGTTGCGCTGTTGATACTGGACTCCATCATCATGTTGTTGAGGGTGCTGAGGTTCTGTTGTGCTTTCTTCGAGATTTTATTTGAAATGGGTATACATGTGAAGAGGATCTTGGAGTTTGGGAAGGTTTTGTTGGCTGTAATGGTGCAGGTGTAGTGTCCATTTCAGTTGGTAGAGATATGGTTACTCTGGTTTTTGTTTTGTTGATTGTTTGGTAGAATTTAGTGATTACAGCTTGAGTGAGACGTTTCCCATAGGAGCGACGGGCCCAGGAGAAACGATGCGGTCGACGGCAGGTGATGATATAGACTTGGTACGAATGGTCAGCTTCTCTTGAAGTGTGGTTTGGTAATGGTCGATCAGGACCTGCTTAACCTTAGAGAGTCATGTCCGATTGAGGGATCTAATATTTGCGTCGACAGCTGATGTTTCATTGCTGGACGTATAAAACTATCCAATTCAGCGATTTTGCGTTTCAAGGTAAACGCTGGTTGGCCTTGCTGTTGAAGGTTAAGGATTGCCAAATGATGGAGGCACTGCAAAACTTGGAAGAACACCTTCACAAAGGGTTCTTCCTCCTTATGAGTGGGGACTGGTTGGCGTCGGTGGGCTGGTAGTCGTTTCTGTTGTTGGTCAGGTCGATGGTTACCTCTGGATTGGTAGGCTGTGTTGTAGGTAGGTCGACGATGGGGTGGGATATAGCTGGATTGGTAGGTGGTAAAGGTCGATGGAAGACAGGGCCGTTGTAGGGTACGTGATATTGGTTTGGTTGACGATTAGTGTTTCTATATCTGGCTTCTTGCCAGTGGTTATTGTAGTTGGGGAGCATAATGGAAATAACTTGAGGTTAGAAAGGGAATGTACAGCGGATGTAACAGGAGGAAACTGTATATGCTAGAGTGAAAATGTTGGGATCAAATTATGTAATTAAGTCGAACTGGGTTTGGGGATATATAAAGTAAGATGAGAGTTATGATGGAAAATGCAAAAATATATATTTAGGTGATAAATAACGCTAACAATGATGTGAAAAATTATAACAAGTAAAACAACAACTTACGCAATCAACACCTCAAAAGCATCTGGTCAAGACGAATTAAGCGGCCAATTACTAAAATCAATACTATCTATTCCATTATGCAATTTAACTTATCTTAAGAAGTTCAAAAATACCTATCTATGGAAATCAGCCAATGTGACAGCTACATATAAAAAAAAGGTGATCGGTCTGACCATATCCACGAGTTTGCCATTGGATAACCTATTTATCTGGTTAACTAAGTTGAAAATTGAAAAAAATAACTTTATTAACAACTACAAATATAAGTAAATAAACAGCAACAATTTATTAACAAAAAATATATGTAAAATGAGTAACATTTTATTAACAAGAAATATGATAAAATGAGTAACATTTTTTAACAAATATAAGTAAATAATGATTAACATTTTATCTTTCGTATACTGGCGAAAAAGAGTTGGGTATCGAATTTAATCTTTTTTCTCCGTTTTTTTTTCCTTCGCTTTTAATTATTTCTTCAACGTCGACAGAGGCAAACCTGGCAGACGCCATCTTCAGTGTTATTGACGTAAAATGCGCATACGTTTAATGTCAGTCTTTGGTCCCACCAATCGAATACCTCCCGTTGAATACCATAATTATTCAAGAATATCAATTGTATCCGAACTAAACAATCGAAAAATATTTTTGTTGATGCATCACAGACATCGTACATAAGAAATAAACTCGTTTAAAACAAATTTAAAATATTTATTTTTCACATCAGGTATAGGATCAAGACCCGTATCCTTACTTAGCATCATAATCAAAATTTACAATCATGTCTTTACCTTCCGGAGAGCAAACACTATAATAACTAAAATACATGGTGGTTTTCTGCACGGCGACTCAACTGTCTATTAACTTACGCACTTCCTTTGTCAAGCCATCGATCAAGGATCATATACAAGGACGGTGTTCTGTGACATAAGCAAAGCTTCTGACATGAGTCTGGCATGAAAAGGAATTGATGAGTATGGCGTATTTTTATATATTAAGATAAGACATTTTTTGATTAACATTTCGTGAAGAACTAAATATTTATTTAGAAATCTATTAGACACGGTTGAAAGATTGCGTGTTTAAGCTAATGATTGATGTGTTGAATTTTTTTTCTTTAAAAGGTTATGTTTTGATTTGTTTGAAAAGCGCTTTTTTGTAAATATTTAAGAGAAGTTATTGATTTTTTGTCTACAATTATCCCATACAGAGGAGCAGTAACCAAGATGAAACTGGGAATGTGCTGAGGATAATAGTTTGATTAAATCAGGAGGGAGAAGCGATTATAATTTGCGCATTTGCAAGATTTTTTTTGTTAAAGAATTATTATGCCTATAACATCACTTAATCGGGTGACATTACAAACCCAAAAGCAAACGAAATGGCAGTTAATGTGAGAATGAGTGATTGGAACATTGAAGAAAATTTGAACTTTACCTACGGAGTTGTTCTTCAACCACCACATACCCATATCTCTTCTTCTTTTCCACTAAATATTTATCCTGCATTAGAGCCAGTCCTGAGAACAACCGAGTCTCTTATCAAATAATTGAAGTTGAAGGATATGTAGTAAAAAAAATTGGAGTAGCGAAAATATATGCGAGCTTTAAAAAAAGTGATGAAATGTTACATTCAATGACACTGTAAGATTAGCAGATTACGATTTGTCTGAAAAATTGCCCCACTTCATAACATGCCCACAACCTATAAGGCTTCTTCTACCAAGTTCATAACATCGTTATTTCTAAGAGCGAAGTTACAGAAAACAAACAATATGCCAGTAAGTAGGTTTTTATTCTTATCCTCTATTGAACACCGATCTCAACAATCAGATCATAAACTCTACTGTAACGTCAAAAGATCTTGCCACCCATCTTTAATATCCAATTACAGATTTTGGTGTAATGTCAGAGGATCCCTACAGCTAGGGTCTACCACCGACCCCACCAATCCATGTTTTTTTTAAGATTTTACTGTTACTGACACGTCAAATAGTACTACAGTCGATCTTTTCAATCCGATCACGGTTTTAACTTTAGCGTCCTACCACCGATCTCATCGAGATTTTACTGGAACATTTAAGTGTCCTACCACTGATCTGAACGAGCGAGCCTTCTGTAGATTTCAACTTCAAATCAAGGATCCTAGAACTGTATACTGACTGAAACGCCTTCTTCCGTTGACCTAGTTTTTTGCTGTACATGCTTCGTTTACTTCCGATGTAGTACAGTAGATAGCGCTAAACAATAACAAAGGCAACTAATTGACAATAGAATTATACACATTTTCATCCAGTGTCATCTTTTAGTTTATATGTTATAAATAATATATATATCAATATGGTGATTTTTGATAAAGCATGAATGTTATAATAATAAATTTAAAACTAGGCCTACTTAGTAACTGTCCGACCAAAATTGACTATTTATTTCGTCAATTAAGTTTTAAGAATTGAAATATCATTTGAGTGGAATATTGTCTTTGGTGAATAAAAAGAAAAAAAAACATTATGTGGAAACATGATTTTGCAGAGGGTAATTCTCTGTCCAAAATAATGGTCTTCTCATAAGAAGATTTCTGGCTGGAAAAGAAAAACTTACATTACAGTTACTAAGAATCTATGAGGTATCAATGCATGATTCCATGAAACATTATTTCTCGATTTTTTACAAAAATGATAAGCATAGCTCTAGTCTGAAAATATTTCCAGAGTTCAATCCTGCATAGGTCTAAATACAGATTACTATCTGTAGTAATCATCTTCTTGATCACTTTTTTAGATTTCATTAACTAACAAAATTAAAGCATGAATTTATTCAAAATAATATACAAAAGTCACAATGACTAATAACACTCCATAAACCAAGACAACAACAAGAATAATATATTTGCCTAGAGGCCTGTAGTTAGAAGGTAGCCATTGACTAGTCCATATGTGCTCATGTTAATATGTAAATAATTGGTAAAAATCATTAATATTAGTACGAATTTGATTTACACATTTCATTAAACTGTCAGTAAATTTCTATTTATAGACAAAAGAACGAAGACGTTAGTGTCAGATATTGCCAATTTTGGTTCTGGTGTAAGCCCAAACCACTATTGTCTTAGCAAAGTAAAAACGTTTATGAATTTTTTCAATTATTTCTATGAGAGTTTGAATAGCATCCGCATAGTAGGGTTAATCTTAAAAAATGTCTTTGATTTCATAAAAATATACACGAACCTTTAAGGGGTATTCCCCAATCCCCCACGCCACTGGTCAGGTGTTCCTTATTGACATTGTGCCTAATATAAGTGTGCCCAAAAAGTGTGCCAAAATGAATATGTGCTTATTTGAAGGTGTGTCTAAATCACTGTGCATCTATAACGCTGTGCCTATATGATCTGTGCTCAAATGAATGTGTTCCTAAAAGAAGTGTCTCTAAAATATTGTGTCTGTCTTAAGTATTTGTGCCTTCATGACAGAGAACTCAGTTTTCAGTCAAAATTTGTGATTGGTTGAAATGTCTAGGAGGCAAATGAATGTGCTCTTTTCAATCAACTTACAAAAAAATATTTTTTTGTCAACATAATAATAAAGACATTCTGAGACTAACAAGAGGCTGATACAAATTCTCTTAAAAAATATACAAAAAAATTAAAAAAAATTCTGAGACAATACGCATGTCTAATCTGTGTCACAAGTATCTCTTAAGGGTGGAAAATGCTTTATTCCATTGCAATAATATTGATAGAATACTGAATTTAAGCCCTTTACTTTCTAAATTATTTTTAGATTACTTTTACTAAAATATCCCCCCCCCCCCCCACGAGACCTAGGTCTAGATGGACCTGGCCTGAGTTTTTACATTCATAAAATATAAAAGCGGGACGGATTTTCTGTTTTTAAAGAATAAATATCCGACATTAATTTATTAGGTGGTATCTCAATGAGCTGTTGCTATAACAAAATAATCAAATTTAAAATTATTTCATCAGACAAAAATTGTTGAATTAAAGTATATTTTGGAATAACAGCAAACAATATATGTTAATGTTTATTGACATTCCACAATTGGCTGACCTACTTCTTCGTTTTGCATGTTTCTGGGACGAAATTCCTATTTTACAATATCCAGGAAATCCTGAAACGTCAAAAACATTTGAATTTCTCGAAAATTAATTAAGAAAAAGGTTCATTCATAACCCTTCTGAAATGCCAACCTGCCATCGATTAACAAGCCAATTTCACTGTACCGGTGCTGTCAAGGGGACTACATTAATGCAATTCCAATAGTTCAAGGGAGAGAACTCATCACAAACGATATATTTTGATAACAAAAAATATTGCCAACATCCGCATCGGGGCAATTCCATAGTGACGGATGGGACAAAACATAAATATTACTGTCATTTTTTGCACTGATACTTTTTTTCTGTTTCAAATATTTTGTATTTATTAGTAATTCTACAAATGCAGTTATATGTCTGAGACTTACTAGCAATAAGAAGTAAAATACTTTTCCAAAAAAAAATGTCAGAAAAGTTTATAGTAGATGTAACAGACGGGACATTTCAGGACCACCATTTTAAGTGCTTTAGATGAAATGGATCAAGCTATCTCAATTCGAACGTTATCTGAAATGTTTCTTCTGACGGCCTCTAGGGTTTTGTGAAAGACATCTCAGTTGAAAAATTATTGATTTAAAATGTAAATAACGTACGTTAAATAACAAATTTGCTGTGACGGATGGGACTAGCCGTAAGCAATAAGTACTAGTTATATAGATATTAAATCATTACGTTATAAATCATGACGTTTTAATCGATTAAAATACCAATTCATTTGATAAACACAACAGTATAAGTAAATTGAACTCATTTCATTTACAATATTTACAATTACTTAATAATAATTAAAGCCTTAATTCAAATTTTAAAAACCCCAAACATTCAAATTCACAAACCTCAACATCAGTTTTAGATATGAACAAGATACATATATTGGGAAAAACCTTTTTGGCCATATTAGCAAATTCAGCAGACTCATTTAAATCGATATGTTCTGCTAATGTTTTTTTTGTCCAGATTGTGCGTTTAATGGAACCACCTACACCATCAACAGCAATTTTACCATTACTTGTGGCTGAAAAATGCTAGCATGTTTGGTAATCACTTAAAGTCATGCCACAGAGGGTAAACTTTTTTAAAATGCTATGAAGTTCCGTCCGATTGATAATGTATATTGTTGAGCTTTTAGTGTCCCAATAGACTGATTGAATTTCATTTTGTGTCTTATGAGTATACTTTTCACTGAAGACAGTATTGATAACAAGAGTCCCATATTTCATATTTAATAACTAAAGACAGATTGCTTTCATGTGACCTCTTTATAAACACATGGCAGAGGAAAGGCACTATTTTTCTCTTTAAAACTTAAAGCACATCTTTAGGGGCATATCTATTGTTACTCTGGCAAGTCTACCTTCATCGGATTTGTCCCATTGTTTATATGAAACAGATTCGTCTAAACTTTCAGAATCTTGAGCTTTAACAATGCTTTCAATTTTTTTTTCAAATTGTTACAATTAATACAGTTTTAGAACATACAATTTTCTTCAAATCGGAGCAGATGATAAGGTTAATTAGTGAGCTGATTCAATTTGGCAAAAATGTGATTGCTTGAATTAGCATACGAATATTTTCTTGATAAATACAAAGTAATATATGACCAGTGGTTGCATCTCTCAAGAACACATGCATTGGACGGAGTTTCGAAAATTTAGACAAACCTTCAGGATATTTGCTCTTAAATAAATCAAAACACTCTCTCAGAGTGTGCATTAAATATCTTTTTGAATTTGTTTTTTTGTGCCATATTCATCTAACAATGGTGTATTCTTTCTTACCTGGAGCCTGACTGGACATACCGGTATCATCTTGTTGGTAAAAATTAATAACGTTTGACTTTATCTGATCCTTGATAGCAAGATCATCTCTGTTCTTTTAAATCATCAGTTGTATTCTTTCCTGCATATTGATTGTATATCTCCATGAACGAATAAAACGGTTCAAAGGTCAGGTATATATTACATCCCTCTAAGCAGCTTTGCCACAGACACAGATCGCCTCCGCCTTGTGGTCTGGCCCCTCGTTCTTCCATGCTTGACCCTCTTTCTTCCATATCCAATTCCTCAAAAATCATCGGAAACATCAGTTGCAGACGAAGTAGATGCGGATTTATCCTCTGAATAACAACCATGAAGTATCTGGTTTAGCATTAACTGTAAACGAGGTGGCAGATTGCAATAAGGGTACGAACCTGGAGGCAAATTCTTACTTTTATAATATCTCCTAGCTGTCATCCAAGCTTTACATCCAAGACTAACCATATCATTATCAACGTCTGACAAAATCGCTTTGTGGTCTTCTTTAGTAATGTACCGGATACTGTTCTGTACATTCTTACAACTTTGAACATCATTCGCTTTCGGCATTCCAGCTAGATTTCATACTAGTTTAAATCTGTCAAATGTTAACTTTTCCGTAGTTTTGACATAAGCATGACAATGACCATTTCTACCGGTCATCCCCCACTCATTTCCGGCGACAAGATTTTGACCAAACTTCCAATTGTTCTATCTCTTCTGAATTTCATACTTGATAGCTTTTTGAAATGTTAAAAAGAAGTTAACTCCACCTTTTTCTCTTGTTTGTTTCGTTTTTTTGATCGATCCATCAGCTGTAGGTGTAGCATCCTTCAAATGTTGCTTTGTTTTGATGTGTTTTGTCCAATTACTGTAAGCCACATCCTTTTTTCACTTCTCGCAATGCTTTGGAGGCCTTGGAACCATGTTCGTACTTCTAAGGCGTCGCGTATTACTAGTATTACTATTATACGCGACGCTATAAGGCTATGAACTACGAATCTCAATTATGACGTTATTACAATCGCGTTGTTATGCCGTCTCCACCACGACGTCAATTGTTCATTAAAGCGACGTGAAAGGGAGCTTAAAGATGGTGTATTCTTTCTTACCTGGAGCCAGACTGGACATACCGGTATCATCTTGTTGGTAAAAATTAATAACGTTTGACTTTATCTGATCCTTGATAGCAAGATCATCTCTGTAGAAATATCAAGATTAAATTTTTTGGCAAGTTTTTAACAACCTGTAACTTTTTTTGGACTACATGGCAGCTGTTTTTACGGCTCTGTTCAGTGAACTTGGTGACATAGTATTATCTAAAAGTCTTTCCAATGATGTTCTGACTGCATTATGAGCTTTATTTTGAGCTTTTTTCTCAGCCCTGAAAAAATAATTGCCGTCTCCATCACGTCGTCAATTGTTCATTAAAGCGACGTTAAAGGGAGCTTAAAGATGGTGTATTCTTTCTTATCTGGAGCCTGACTGGACTTACCGGTATCATCTTGTTGGTAAAAATTAATAACGTTTGACTTTATCTGATCCTTGATAGCAAGATCATCTCTGTAGAAATATCAAGATTAAATTTTTTGGCAAGTTTTTAACAACCTGTAACTTTTTTTGGACTACATGGCAGCTCTTTTTACGGCTCTGTTCAGTGAACTTGTTGACATAGTATTATCTAAAAGTCTTTCCAATGATGTTCTGACTGCATTATGAGCTTTATTTTGAGCTTTTTTCTCAGCCCTGAAAAAATAATTACCGTCTCCATCACGACGTCAATTGTTCATTAAAGCGATGTTAAAGGGAGCTTAAAGATGGTGTATTCTTTCTTACCTGGAGCCTGACTGGACTTACCGGTATCATCTTGTTGGTAAAAATTAATAACGTTTGACTTTATCTGATCCTTGATAGCAAGATCATCTCTGTAGAAATATCAAGATTAAATTTCTTGGCAAATTTTTAACAACCTGTAACTTTTTTTGGACTACATGGCAGCTCTTTTTACGGCTCTGTTCAGTGAACTTGTTGACATAGTATTATCTAAAAGTCTTTCCAATGATGTTCTGACTGCATTATGAGCTTTATTTTGAGCTTTTTTCTCAGCCCTGAAAAAATAATTACCATTTTTTTGACGTGATAAACTAATTATTTGCTTGAACTGCTGACAGATTTTTAAGGGATGTTTTTGTAATTGCAGATAAACTGGAAGTCAATTATAATTTTCAGTTGATAAAATTAGTGACGTAAATAATTTCACGAAATTGGAGATCTAGTTTCTCTATAAGCCCTGATTGGCAATAAATCATTTTATAAGATCTGCTCTGGAAATAACAATATTCTGAATAATCTCTATTTTCATGATATCACCTTGTATTTTAGATTTCGGGGAAGAGAGGGTTTGATTCTCCCAAATGTACAGGCCTAGGGTGAAACAGACACTTTATTTAGAAATTGGGATTGAGGGTCTTGTTACTGGGTTTTGTTCTGATCTGATTCTGATCTGAAATTAGAAAAAATAACTCGATATGTATAGTATCTATTAAGTGCTGATTGTTTTTAGTTTACTTTGAACAATATTATCATTTAAGTTCTTTTTTGAATATGCAACTATAATTTCTTGCATGAAATTAAATATATTACATTAGAATGTTCCCATGTTAGATGTTCCTGGAACGGTTACCTTTTATTCGTAGAGTTGCTTACAAAGTAATGAGTTTCTGATTTAAAGGAACATGTTTTGCATCTACTGGACAAACATGGAGCACTCCTTAAATCTGGAGGTAGGCCTACTTCGGCATAAAGCCTGTTTTTAGCTGCTATCTGTGCTAAAGTGGAATTTTTTATGTTTCGTAAAAATCGTTTAGAGTACCCACGCTCTTTCAGTTCTGAGAAAACAATAGTACAGGCTTGGTTGAAATCAGAAGATCTTGTGCAAATTCGGTGAAATCGTAAAACTTGTGATATAATTTTACCAGAAAAGGTATATTTTGGGTGAAAGGAGCTCTTGTGCAAGAGTGGATGAGTATCAGTTTCTTTGAAATACACTTTAATATCCAGTTTATTTGTTTCTGTTTATTGAATTCCCCCTTAAAGACAATGGTATCGAGAAAGTCTATGGTTTTGTACTAACGTTTGCGGTTAGTTTGATGGAAGGATGGTGGTTGTTGAGTATTTCAAAGAATTCCAAAAATGTTTAAATAAGTCCAAACCATAAAAATGTCATCCAAAAAGTCGCCCTAGGGGTGCCATCGGCCATTTTCAAAATGGCAGCAAAATGGCGTCTATTTATTCACCAAAAGTCAGACGATTCTACTGTCGGGGTCAAGGAATTCTAATATGTCAAATTCATTCTGATCCAAAAATCCAAGATGGCGGCAAAAAATTTTTTTTTCGCCTTGAATTGGAGGATTCTTCTCATACATGTCTTATATGTCTTTTATAGGGATTTCGGGGTCAAGGAATCTAATATGTCAAAATGAATCTGATCCTAGAATCCGTTCGTCATATAACTGTATAAATAGCTCCCCTCGCTGTCATCTTTTTTACTATGACGTCACACTGTGACATCACACTCTATGACATCACAATAATTAGGACGTCACAACATAAACCGCAATTTCATCTGAACTGACTTGTTTTCTTGTAAAAATTACAATTTTTTTTCCATATGGCAGATTTCATTTTAATATGCGCCATATCAATGTTTTTATTTCACTTGCAGATATTCTGATTACTGTAAAATTATCAAAGGTTTGCTTGCATTCATTCAAATTAGAATGATTACAGCTGATACTGTATATAATCCTATGAATATGAGGGAAAACAGAAAATATTTCCAATTCGAGTTTTTATTTATATTGGCTATGAACTATTGTTTTCGAATTTTTTTATTGTAAATATAAATATGATCAATAAATGTACGGGTGCATACATCGCTTGTTGATTTTTTCTTCTTATTCTATACAGTAGTCGATTACAATCTTCGCAAACTTTACAAGACGATCTGTCCAACGCATCTCGTGAACGTTCGCAACACGTACATCTCCATTATTTCGTTTCTGTGAAAGAAGGTTCCGGTTTTTAAATTACCATAGCTTATGAACAATTTACTCCGCGAAGCGGTCGGTTTAGATCAATCAATGATGTATTCTGAAGTCGTACAAAAATACAGATTACGATCGCAAATGTAACATTAAAATTTATTCTGTCTGAATTTTTTGTGACGATAGCAAAATCTAAGTGTTTATCACTTTGTAATATTTCAAGTAAATAATGTTGAAATAATGTTGGAAGAAGTCCGGTCACAGTGAGCATGTCAGCTTCCTTTTCGACAATATGGTATATAATCAAACATCGGGAAAGAAAAGGGTAATTATATTTTGATTGCATTCTGTCCAATTTCCTTACAATCCAAAAACATCCACCCATGACAATTTGTTTTGTCTTTGGGTTATAAATAACTGTTTTCAGTGAACAATGCCAACAATTCTATATATTTATGGGAAAACGTCGTCTGCCTCATTGCGTGACCTTTGCGAAGTCAGAGGTCGATGTGATAGCCCGTTTTCAGGATTGTAGAGGCTATGTTTATGATAAAAAAGACAGACACAAATTAACTACGTCACATTAAAAGACCGAAATTGATGACGTTTCCCATTTTGAAGACAGACAACCTAGTTCAATGCAAACGTCAACTTATCAAAAGACAGACATGATTTTAGTCAAAGAAATGGTGCTAACGTTTCGATTTATTTTTTACAAAAAGACAGATTCAGCGAGGTGATTTATTTATTGTTAGAGGGAATGATACATGTGAAAGATTTATGATATATATTGAACTCTAACATTAAAATACATTATGCCAATTACGGTAGTTATTGAAAAGTTAATAATAATTTAATAATTAATTAATAATTTTTTTCTTCACATTCCAGCACAAATGAAGATCTTCATCATATCGCCAAAATTAAAGTTGAAAGACCCTGAAAAATATGAAGAATATTTGTTATAACAGAGGCAAAGGTCTAAAAGATGTCGAGACGAATTAAAAGAGAAGGAATATAATGATCCAGAAGCCATAAAAAAACCATATGTCAACCATGTCATAGTAAATCTTGTGAAGAAAATTCCAAATCTAAGTAATAAAATATTTGTTCCAGAAAGTAAGAAAAATAAATTAAATAATGAAACGCAAAAAATATTGAAACCTATGACTCTTGTTATTAACCACAAAATAGTATCCAGGTTAGTGAATAATGTTTGCAATGGAAGAACTGTAAACAAGTATGTACCCTCGTCTATCGCATGAAGATATATTATCCCGTCAGTTACCCAACAAACGTTATGTTACAAAAAATGGACCTGGCTATGCTATGCAAATTTCCATTAAAGCTGCATATTTGATATTCAAAAAAGAAAATCCAACAATAAAGGTGGGACTAACCAAATTTGGATTACTGCGGCCTAAAAATGTGCGCTTGATTTCAATGAGCCACAGAGAGTTTTGTGTATGTGTTTATTGCATTCAAGTTATGTATAAACTCTTGGTTCTAAACCGATTAGTTTATCAAGATAAACAAATTCAAGTTGAATATGCTGTCCTTGATGTTTTGCTGTGCCAGAAAAGTGAAGGTGCCCGGTTTCACAGGAAAATATTATAGCATTTTCCTAGGTACATTGAAACATTATATAAATAAAAAACATACTGGAAAAACTGACCGTCCATTTGTTTTTAACAATGTAGAGTCTTTTGTAGAACATTTTCAGACAGTCGCCAAATGGGGATTTCCTTTTAACTCTTTTGACCTAAGATTACTGGCAAAAAACTACCTTGATTCTGAAGGTTGAAAGGTTACACAGTTAAACAATAATTTCCCATCGGCGGAATGGGCTAATTCATTTATTAAACGACAGTCTGGTGAAATCACATTTAGATTTTGCCAAAATATTAAGCGTTCAAGGTCCAGTATAGGATCAAGAATAGTAAAATCTTATTTTGATGAACTGAAGAAGTCGTTAACAGATGAATCAGGGGATTTTATACCCACTACTCACATAAACAAATATGATGAAACAAATCTTTCTGATGACCCTGGTGTGAAGAAATGTGTGTTGCTGAGAGAATTAAGGACAGCAGTAAAACTTAAATATCTATTATGTTTAGTGGATCGGCTGCAGGTAAAATGCTTCCTAGTTATGTAGTCTACAAGGCAGAACACATCTGGACAACATGGATAGAAGGTGGCCCCAAAGGCACACGGTATAATAGGAGTATAAGTGGTTGGTTTGATGCCTGCTGCTTTGCAGACTGGTTCGAAAGCATTTTGATACCTGGCATTAAAAATTTGCTTGGTCCTAACGTTGTTATTGGAGACAACTTAAGTAGCCACTTCACCTCTAGGGTTATTAAACTAGCTCATGAGAATGATATGAGAATTGCTTCTCTTCCTGCCAACTCAACTCACTTGCCCCAACCACTACATGTGGCATTTTATGGACCTTTAAAAATGTACTGGAGAAAAGTTATTGACAACTGGAAAATCAAATATCTGGTTTAAGAAAATGTGGAATTATGCCATTTAGTCCTGACATTGTCCTTCAAAGGTTACCAGGTAGTAAAGAAGCGGTGGACACGGAACAAATTAATGAAAGGGTATCTAATACAGTTGTGGGATTGTTGAAAAAGAGGAGTTGATGATGAGAGTCAAAGGTCAAGAAGAGAAAGAGGCTAAATGTAACCCCTGGAAAGAGTATTAGTTTTGAAGAGATAGGACCAGGTGTGAGTTTAGAGAAAGATTTGAATGAAAATGAGAAATTGTCAAATGAAGAAGTGGAGATTCAGACACTGGCAATGTTCAGGTTGACAACACTTTTGATAAGAACACTGGATAGGAAGATCTTATCTCTCAAATTCAAGTAGGCAGTTATATAATGGTGAATTATGAAGGATCAAAATTTCCAAGAGAGTTTAGCTACCTTGAAGCTTTTGTTGCTTCAGTTGTTCCTTTTTCTGCATAGACAAGTGTTTGGTTGTTTTCAGAATTTCTAGAAAGTCTCTTTCCAGACGTTTGACATCTTGTACAGCTTTTGAGGATCTTGCCGTCTTCCAATACACATTTTTGTCTTCAATACTCATGTCTATAAATGAAAAGTTTTGCAAAATTCGACTCGCATCTTAACTTAGTAACAGGTGCAAATTTCAGTTTGTCAAGGTCAACAAAAAAATAGCTGACAGCTGGCGACGTAGAGCTTCAGCGATTTCCTGTAGACAAGTACCGATTAGTTTTCCCTTTCCTGTTGAAGTCTTAGCAAAATCAGTTTGCAGATTATCCATTGCTTTCGAAGAACATCTTTAAATCACTCCATCCAAATCTCACCCGTCGATTCCAAGTTTATCCATCCATCAGAGGGTTTATGAGAAGTTCTCCAAATAGTGAATACATTTCGCTGCAGCATAAAAACCAAGATTTTGTTATAAAGTATAGACGATAAAGCCACGGAAGGAATTACCAGCGTTAATTTTTTTTTGCTAAAAGCCAGTCGTTGTACTCTGAGTAAAGGGACAGTGTGCTGCATGGCCTGGAGACTAAAGTATTGCTACTGCAATCAGACCTGTTTCATTTAAACTGGTTGAGTTGTTTTAACGGATGTTCGCGGCATTGGGTTTCTGCTGAAACTAGATATTGCGCAACCATATTCAAATTCATCATTGAGACATCTTCCAAATAGTTACCAACATACTAGGCATGACAAAGTGTCACTGTCATTTGCCAACATCTGAACACACTTCTCTCCAGGTTTGACCAAATATCGTATTTCACACTTTTACTAGTGGTCAATTTATAATCTGATAAGTACTGTACAATGCATTATTGGCTCTTGAATAGACTCATATCCTTCCTTGATCTTTACTTTAGGAAATCTGGGTCTGTCACTCAACACACTACTTGTTGATCCATCTTTACTTTGTCCTGCATCTATTCGTATCTTTGCATCCGGAATGGACTCCTTATCATTATCAACATCTATATCTCTCTCATCAATGCCATCATCGTCCGCAAGGTCATAGTCTAGTTCCATGGTTATTGTACTGGTTGCTTCTTGAGCTAGCTTTTTGTTAATAGAGTTCTGTCGTTCGAGTAGTCTCTTGGTCTGTTTTGTTCAGTTTCGTGGTACTGTTTCTGAACATGTTGTAACATAATCACCGCAGCAATTGTCGAGCCAGAATGCATCATCCTCAGATGTCATCTTTACACCAAATTACATCAGCCGATTTTGCTACATTAAACATTCGATTGTTGAAGTTAGTTGTTCGCTGGGTCCAGCTTTTTGGTAATGGTCTGTCAGTCCTCTTCAATTCTTTCAGAAGATTTGGGAAGGAATTCATGAATCTAACAATGACAGATATGCCCCACAACCCCCTCATTTCAGAGGCATTTAAAAAAAAACCCAAAAGACAATGACCTTTTAATACAGAATTTAAATCAAATACATGTTTAGTGAAGTAATTTTATTGAAGGAACAGACATAGAAACTGGAAAAAGAAGCTGATATGCACACTAACATAAATCATATCTGCTTACATCTGCACAAGACTGCATTTTGGAAATTTACATAATGCCTAGCCAATTTTGTAATATTGTCAATATTATTGGGGTATCTCCTTCACATTGACAATTGTTTTAACTCATTTACCTGAAAATGTCAGATATATTAAAAGGTTAATTTTTCATCAGCCTCATTGCCAGTGGTCATGCATTCATATTCATGTCGCATGGTTCTGACAATAGTGGGTGGATCTGATGAAGCTTGGCCTCAATTGTTGGCAGATATAAATTTTCACAATAATTTTTTTTCATTGGGAGATTGAACCACTTTAATTTTTAAAACAGACGCAGTATAGCAAAGAGCCGCTTATTCACTTTTTGTGTCGTCCTTTTCCTCTCTTTTAACAACTCGTTGTGTAGTCGCATATTGCACTCACTTTCCAAGTAAAACCACTATGTAAAGAATTGTTTTGGCCAGTAGCCCATTATAAAAGTAATATCGTTTCAAATGTCAATTGTTTAAAAGGAAAAGCATATAAAAAAAATCACGTAAAAATGTATCAAAATTAGTTCCGAACTCGGCATCATCCTTTCCATTTAACCCGGCCGCCATGTTGTTTATAATGGTAACGTCAGAAGTTTTCCCCTATGACCTTTTGACCTGCACCGCCATATTGAAAATGACGTTAGTGTTGATACGAGTATACCGTAGGAAGGGCAGGAAGAACCAGATCTGGGATAACTAGCTTTAGTTCTACTAAAAGCTGGTCGTAAAGACCAAACTGCCGACGCCTCTCGGTCATTGGTCTGACCAATATCTTTCGATGACCTCCTCCCCTCCTTTGTCATAGGACACGCAACTGGTAGAGTAATAATTTCATGAGATTCGGCTGATGTTGGAGAACGGCTGTAAAATGGTTCGTACCGTTATCAGGTCCGTTAATTAATATACTTGTAAAGGGCTACTATTATTTCCCATTGTGTGTTTTTTTTTAAATTAATTTGTACAGGGCTACTATTATGTGTTGCCATTCTACCTACACCTATTTGGTAAGGCTCCTAGCTAACTAATTACGCCATACAAAACAAACAGTCCGTTGTCTTTGCGGAATGTGAATTCTTTAGATGTTTTTAAAAACAACTCAAGACGCGTTTCTTTCTGTTTTTAAGGATTTCTTGTAGCTTTTATTTAATCTATATACTTTTAACTGACTGCATTCATTTAAGACTGTTTTGAACTGCTTGTTTTTTTCGTATTAGTGGGTGCTTTGTATTTTATACTTAATGTGAACCGCTTAGACTAGGTTCACAGTTAAGAATCCTTTCTACAAGCTGGTTCTTGGCCAAACCCCTTGGTATTTATTTTTCCCGGATTATCTGTACCCATTTACAGCTGGGTCACTGGAATTGCGAGTGGAGACTTATTCAAGGTCATCGGACTGCGCAAATTAACCGTGTTCAACATTTGTGATCATTGTGCTCTTAATTGCCTGTGGTGTTTGCCTCCCGTGGTAATTCTGTGCTCAGATCACTGTAAACATTAAAGAAACTATGAATACAACATTTTATCAATTATAAAAGTGCGAAACAATAAAAAGAAGTGCATGGGATAAATATGTTTATAATATCAGTATCATTACGTCAATAACAGGTTTTTCCACAATGGGGGTTGTTTTCCAGTTTATAAAATGTTGAAATAGCGTGGTTTAGATGGCGATTTATGTAGATTAAATAATGGTGTTTAATTTGACACTGTAAAACGCACAATAAAGAATTGATATCTTAATATACATCAATGTCATATAATATCTCTATACAAACTGCATCATGATTTTATAATAGTCCTAGTGACCTTGATCTGCGGGATATTCAGGGTCAATTTTCACGATTCAAAAAAGTAAATACTAATTTTTAAAAATATTGGAATATCTAACATTTACATAGTATAAGATAGTATAAAAGATATTTTTGTGTAAAATAAAGCTAATTGAGTAAATAGCTGATTGGGTTTGTAAAAATGTAACAACCCCATATTTGATGAAATTGATTACACTACTGACATTAATAGACAAGAAAACTACACAAAATAAACAGAAACTACATACGCGTGTCGTATAAACTGGAGGACAAGATTTCAGTTTAATTATACAAATGATGTTCAACCAAATATCTCCATTACAAGAATTTTCGACGAAAACAACCAACAGATTGATACAAAACCCGAAAACAAAATATTGGCGAAACAGCGGAAGCAGCTTATAAGTGAGTAGGTATTTCATAATGAAAAGGTGTCTAGTGCTATATGATATTCTCGGACAAAATTTAAAAACGGGTATTGATCATAACTTTGAAATTTCTTCTGCATTTATATAATTAAGTAAAAAAAATAATAATACATGTTATAATAATCATAAATTTAATATATTCCTTTCATATCTAGAAGTAAAAAAAATTATAATAACAATTAGTTATTTCAATACACAATATTTTAAACATGGTTACTCCCCTTGAGTTATATTCACTGATTTGATTTATTTGCCTATAATCAGTCAGCAAGGTAGTTATCTTTCAAGAGGTTTTTAACGTAATATTAGCATATTTGTTATTTGTATGTGACATAGTTTCTTCTTGCTTTGGCAACTGATCATATGGTTTAATTACATGGACTCGTATCTTCCACAACATCAATATAATCGTTGTTTGTAAACAGAACGTCTTCCTGTAGCTCTGAAACATGTTCTTGTTGCTTAGTAATATCCTTTTCTTGTTTTGGAAGATGTTCGTAAGGTCTATAGTCACTGGAAGTATTGTTTCGTGGATCAGGTCTGCTATAAACGTTATTTGGAGGAATTGTGTTGAGTTCGATTTCATTTTCCGGACTCGAACCTTCCACAACAATAACGTAATCGTTGTCTATATGTGGTAAATCTTCCTGGTGTTCTGTTAGGCTGTTTTCTTGTTTTGGTAGATGTTCATATGGTTTTAAATCACTGGAAGTATTGTATCTTGAATCTAAACTATTATACACTGTATTTGATAAGGTGTCGGTTGTATTCTGATGTTGAATGTGACTGGGTCTATCAGGTATCGTGGCAAGGTAAATATTTCTATCACTATCTCTAATATTCTGATCCAATACGTTCTGGTCGTTCTGGGGTTTCTGATTTCTCCGTTTCCGGAAACTGAAAATAAATTCACACCATCAATGGGATGCATTTTCAATGTAGTGCGCTGGGGCTGAATTCTTGTTTCATTTCAAGAAAACCAAATCTTATAACTTATAACTGTCGCAGAGAGTTTTTGTCAGCGACATATTACATCAATACACAGAACGGGATAGCCCCGAAGAAATGAGAATTGGTATCTAAGGACTAGATTTTATCGCATCTATTTCTCGTGGGTCATATTATAACGGTAACTGTCGTAAATACAATTAAGTACCTTGTGAAAATTAGAACATGTAAAATCAGAAAACTTACCATACGACTATAACAATAATTACAGACACTAGAACTACACCACTAACAGTACAGCCTACTATCACAGGTACTAAAACAGAGATATCATTTATAATATAATATTAACATTAAAATAACAATATATACTAAAACTACACCACCAACAATACAGTCTACTAACACAGGTACTAAAACAGAGATATCATTTATAATACAATATTAACATTAAAATAACAATATATACTAAAACTTCACCACTAACAATACAGCCTACTATCACAGATACTAAAACAGAGATATCATTTATAATATAATATTAACATTAAAATAACAATATATACTAAAACTACACCACCAACAATACAGTCTACTATCACAGATACTAAAACAGAGATATCATTTATAATATAATATTAACATTAAAATAACAATATATACTAAAACTACACCACCAACAATACAGCCTACTATCACAGATACTAAAACAGAGATATCATTTATAATATAATATTAACATTAAAATAACAATATATACTAAAACTACACCACCAACAATACAGCCTACTATCACAGATACTAAAACAGAGATATCATTTATAATATAATATTAACATTAAAATAACAATATATACTAAAACTACACCACCAACAATACAGTCTACTAACACAGATACTAAAACAGAGATATCATTTATAATATAATATTAACATTAAAATAACAATATATACTAGAACTACACCACTAACAATACAGCCTACTATCACAGGTACTAAAACAGAGATATCATTTATAATATAATATTAACATTAAAATAACAATATATACTAAAACTTCACCACTAACAATACAGTCTACTATCACAGATACTAAAACAGAGATATCATTTATAATATAATATTAACATTAAAATAACAATATATACTAAAACTACACCACCAACAATACAGTCTACTAACACAGGTACTAAAACAGAGATATTTAAAAAATCCATATTTGATACTTTTGTTCGTACCGGATATAACAAATTGTTTTCGAGCTTAAAGAGTGTGCAAATATGTAAAAGATATTTATATAGTACAAATATTACTTACGATATGAATTGCCCTCTGGTACCTTACTTCTGTCTGTAGTTATAGTAGACTCAGACTGTCCAGATGTTCCTGTTGTACTGTCACTCTGTAATCTATTACCTCCAGCAGCTGTTGTTGTCTGAGTTGTTACCATTGTGGTTGTGAAAGACCTATCTGTTGTACTGTCACTCTGTAAGCTATTACCCCCAGCACTTGTTGTTGACTTAGTTGTTACCAGTGGGTTCGTCCAAGGACTTCGACAAGTTAAATTAAGTTGTGGACCTGGAAGTTAACACCAAAAATTAAAGTGTCGTTGATATTCAAAAGAACTGTTTGGGGTAAAATACGGCTGTGCGATATACTAGTATCACGACAAATACCGGTATAGGAATTTATATCGTTAGTAATATCGCCTGATTAAAAATACCGAAATATCGCCATAACGAGATATATGGTGGTTATTATGATATATTGTACAAATTTTGTCCAGATAAAATACTCTAAACAATTTTAACAAGTAACTTAATATTTGAAACAGATGGTTTTTTTCTTGATTTTAAAGATTAGGGTGTTTTTATTGATATATATTGTTTATTATTTCTAGATAAAAAATAACCATCATTTTGTTTAAAAAACCAGTAAAAAACATTATTTAAAAATAAGGTAAGAGTTACCAGCACAGCTTTTTAAAACAAAGACAATACAATCAAACTTTAAGCATATATATTTATATTATACATATTAACAGAACGTGAACCATTCAGAGTTTCACACTATGCGATCTTCAGACAACTGCCCTATTTTCAGCCTGCGTCACTACTGAAGTCGGACAAGTAGAACTTTTTCTCATGTCTACAATATGTCTCACGTCTCTATAAAGTTATAAGTATTTGTTTAATAAAACATGATTTTCTTACCATTGGTTTCAGTTTTGATTTCAAAATCGAATTTAAAACCTAACGTGGTGTCCAAGTCCTTCAGCAAATTAATATAAATATGATCTGTTGGTGTCATAGTAAATGAGAAATTATCGATATAACTGGAACAGCTGTGTCCTCTTGTGTCTGTTTTAAAGTTAATCTCCAGTTTGTAACGGCAACCAGCAGGACTCATATTTGTCTTAAAATTTACAGTTGATTTGCCCTCGCCACTAACCAGTGCGACTGAACATCCACAAGATTCAAAACGTTTTAGGTCCCCAGTTAGACTAACTAGTTCTCCAATCTGAGATTCATTAGAACAAATATCGACACTTGATACTGGAATAGAAGGTTGGATTGAATACAAAAAATATTTCACAACACTGACTATATATCGCCATTTTCAAACTTATAACACATTATTAGGGCTTAGGAAATGCTAAACACTTTCATATTGTTCGCCAACTTTTTTCACTTTAATCCATGTTACTAACCATTTAGACTCCCCCCTTTCCGAAATCATAAAATATTCATTCTGTGTTTTTCTTAAGCGAATAGATTTGGTATTCGGGAGAGATATAGTGAATTTCCATTATGTCACGCGATTTATTATACCGGTCAATCATCATGCAGACACATTGTTTTTGGTTTGTAAATATGAACACACGCACACACGAAACTCCTGAATAACTTATATGAATACAGGTCTCATATTCTCGAAACAATCTTAGCACTAGGATGTCCTAGGTTCTTATCTTCTAACATTGATTCTAGGACGTTCTAGGGCTAAGATCGTTTCGAGAATACGTGTCCAGGAGAATGAAAAGGGTAGTTTTAATTGGCTAATATCCTTCAATAATCCAGCATACATAGCCCCAGAACAACCCGGTATACATTAGTCTATGTAATTTAAGCTTTTAATACACTTACCTACAGATATTATATAGAATAAATTAATGATGATATTCACTATTAAGAAAATTAGGAATCTCATAATTAAATTTGTTAGATTTCGTCAACAATCTGGTCTTGACAATGGACAGCATATGATTCAAACTGTCGTTTTACCAAAAGTATTTTACTAAGTGTTCCTTACATGGTAGGGCCCCCTTTATCATAGGTAATGAACTACACACTTTACGGATGATATACCTCTAACTTCCTTGTCAAAACCCATTGATGCATAATTACTTACCTTCAGTCGTGTTTTCACCTCAACCTAACCACCTAGTGCTTTTCAAATTCAGTTGGTTGTCAACTTTTAGTCCAACTTTGGCGTCCTAGAAAAACCAAAAGAAGAAAGTAAACATACAGTGACGTTTTTACTGGTGGACAATTAGGCTCCCATTCCTATTTTCTATGGTGCCTGTACTGTGAGCCTCCCTTGGCCACTTCTCGCCCCCTTGTTACTACAATAGAGGTTGTTACTACAATAGGGGTTGTTACTACAATAGGGGTTGTAACTACAATAGGAGTTGGTACCACAATAGGGTCTGTTACTACAATAGGGGTTGTTACTACAATAGGGGTTGTTACTACAATAGGGGTTGTAACTACAATAGGAGTTGGTACCACAATAGGGTCTGTTACTACAATAGAGGTTGTTACTACAATAGGGGTTGTTACTACAATAGGGGTTGATACCACAATAGAGTCTGTTACTACAATAGAGGTTTTTACTACAATAGGGGTTGTTACTACAATAGGGGTTGTTACTACAATAGGGGTTGTAACTACAATAGGAGTTGGTACCACAATAGGAAGTGTTACCACAATAGGGGTTTATACCACAATAGGGTTTTTTTTTTATCAGAATAGGGGATATTACAATGATAACGGTTGCTATCCCCCTTCCCTTCAAGAAATGTTGAAATGATAAGGTAAAATTAGCGATTTATACAGATAAAGAAAACATCTTGTTACTCAAAGTCAAAAATAATTTTCTGTAATTTGACACTGTAAAAGAATTAAAATTTTAATGAGCATCCTATATCTCTATACAAACTGCATCACGATTTTATAATAGACTTAAGTTTAATGTCGCCTCGCTGGATATTCAGAGTTAATTTTCACGACTCAAAAATTTATAATAATTTTTAGAAAATATTTGGATATCCTACATTTACTCAGTATATTTTAAGATATTTATTAAGAGTGGAAATAACTCATTAAAAAGTAGATCGAACTGTTTTTGAAAACTTTATAACCCCCTCACCAATATCACCATTTTATAATCAGACGTCTGTGGTTCCTGCAATTCCACTTAAACTAAATGTTTGATGACGTCACTAATCGCAAAACAAGGCCCTTCGCTTTCAGTAATTGTCAATAAACACTAACTTTTATCAATGGTAACAATAGTATATCATGTCAGTTTCCATCATCTGCTTAATAATAGCACATACCCCAATATTAGTAACAAAATAAGATCGTTTGGACAAAACCTTTATTAATCAGGAATTTAGGAATTAAAATTCTAAACACGTGGGGAAGCCACCGTGGCTGTTTTTATAGCACGGAACTTTGTAGCCTCGCCCGCCTTTAAGCCATTATATCTTGGTGCAAATGATGAAACGTGCTATTTTTTATTTTTTTTTGCTCCAGCTTTCGTCTAGTGATTACCAAAGAGGAAGAAACTGACTCAATAGATAAATTACAATTTTAATAAAAACATTTTCTTTTTGATGACTCAATTTTATTTTAAACATCTCTCTTAAAGGGATAGGAAATCGCTGATCGAACGCTTGAGCTGTTCCATCCAGTTTTATAATCCTGCTTCATTATTTGGTGTATGTTACCATTTTGTTATTATGAATATGAATCATCATTATGAAACTGTATGCTCCTCATATCGCCTTTGTTGCCAACTTAAGTCTTGTCAAGAGTTTCACCGACTGGATGCGGGCATTAAAAACTTTAATTTTCACCTGAATTGTCGATACAGTCCTCTGATTATACATAATTTGGACTTCTCAAATCCGCAAATCTAATTTCAATAAAAAAAAATAGATATTAATATGTCTCTTCGAGTTTGACAAGTGCTGTGGAAATTTCGAAAGAAAATAAATAACGAGACTGATTCCACGTCTTCGAAATAAGTTGCATATGCACGAATCGAACTGTTACGTAGCACCTTACTTTAAACAACCCCTTTTGCATTGGTACTGAATTTTTCAAAAATATATGATTATATTGTACCAGAAATCATTTAAAAAATATGCAGAACGCCATCCTTCGGAAATCTGAAGCGGTCTTTAAATCTCCTTTCTACATGGTAAATATCTATAATTTGCTGTAATTGGTTGAAATAATCTTCCATTATCACAATTTCAATCGCAAACGTATATAAAGTACGGCTAAAGTCTGCTACCACCCTATCTTACACTTTACTTTAGTTTTGTCCACAAAACGCCCGAGTAAAGCATGACTTACATCAAAGATCGAGCGCAGCATACCTAAAGTCTGACTTAAGCTCGACTTTGAGTAAAGTACGACTAAAGTTCGAGCGCAGCATACGGCCTTAAGTGTGTTGCAGAAATGACAGTGAGGGATGTTACAGTCAGCATCCAAGTAGTTGTAAGTTTTACCACTATCTTGAGGCTTATGTGCGGGGTCCCTAATGATGGCTGAGGTTGGGAGATCGTTTAGTGAGGGGTTTGGGGAAAGCTTTGTTGCAGTCATTGGAACTGGATAGGATGTGCCAGTTTTCTCTGAGGATTTTGCTGATGAGGACCGATGTGGGGTTATAGTCTGTTATGAAAACTGGACGTTTGTTATCTGAGGGTGTTTTAGTTTTATTCAGCAACGTGGTCCGTTGGATAGTATCGGCTTTGGATCTATTAGATACGATGATATCTCTGGGATGGCCCCGGTTGAGATAGTGTTGTACCAAGTTGTCTGCGTGTTAGTTGTACCGGCCAAAAGACAAAGAGTCAGCTTCACTATCAACCAGCCTGCCAATAGTAATGCTAAAGCGGTAAACCTACCCGAGAACATCTTACCTCTCTACAAAACTGTTAGAAACATTTCTTCCAAGCTTGCCTCTCAGCCAAGCTGATACCGCCTTCCTTCAGACCAAGAATCTTCACTGGCAACACCATTTACCCCACAAACATCGCGGAGTCCAGAGCCCGCGCTACTAAAGAATTCTGTCTCGCCTCCCTAAAAATCCACATCCAACACCTGGAATCCCCGCAGCCCAAACCAACCTCACAAACCAAGCTACTCCAAGAATCGGAGCAGGCCATCAAAGCTGTCTTAGATAGAGAAATCAGCACGGGGAAATCCAGACTACAACCCCGCTTTGAACAACTCAGCCTTGATGCCCACCAAGATGACCCCCCCCCCCCCATTCACCGAATGGTCCAAGAAATTGTCCAAAATTTAAATTTCAATTGTAATGATTTGGGCACCAAAGTTGCGCCCAGCTTCGCTGTTAAGTTTCTTAACACTTTTTAATTATATCCCATCAATTTAACAAGTTTCACTGCAGACACATCAAAGAACATCTTTTCCCCCTTTTGTTATTTTTTTTCTCTATGCCCCTCTTTTGTCACATTCTTTCTTTTTTTTCTCTTTTGCAGGTCTTCTAGTTTTCCAACAGTTAATAGATAATCTAACCAAACCAAACCAACGACTACCAATCAACCAGAATTACCATGATCAGAACCAGTTTGGAAGAATGAAGGAGATCGAGTAACTCACGCCACACCATCTAGGGCCGAGTTTCACCGCCATGTCATTCGACCCGACCAGATCTAACGAATTATCAACAACCAAACCAACAACACAGAATCATCCAATGTGAACCAATCCAACTACCAACTACTACAACTACAAGTACAACTACCAACTACTACAAGTACAACTACCAACAACTATCTAGTTTGCGATATCAGCATCCACTGGAAGCAAACGTCAACTTGTAAACTACCAACCAACCATTTGCCTGTAGACATTGAGCACGTATGGATATATTAAGCCTAGCTTATTTGGAATTAATCTAACCTAGCTGAACGGTTGCTATTGAGAAGTTTCGTACACTTCTTGTCACCCGCCACATATCAAAACTGTACATGTAACGCCAGTTTTGTCCATGGCTTTGTTATTCAGTATTCAACTGACGTATAAAAAACGGACGATGACTTGACGTACCTATGTATGACCACGGCCTAACGTATGAATCATACGTTTCGTACGTCGAAAATGTTTGTGCATGTTCAAAACCTTTTTTTCCCTCATCAGCAGAATGAGGCCTTCACTAAATTATTATGTATAATAAGCACGGTACTTAGTATTTTCCAAGAAAACGTTCTAGTTCATCTATTCATCACACTATTTGAACGTGATTATTGTTTTTTATTGGAATCATGTCAGAAATCATGTCCAAAATGTTATATGTATTATAGGAGAACCGGGAGTTTAAGAACTGTTCTGATATAGCACAAACCGCTATATGTTCTTAAATTCTTCGCAACCGTTGTGGCTAAGAGAAGTTCCACATAGCCAAATGGGCATATGTATATATATATTAACCAGTACAAACGGTTTACCGGATTATTCGCGGTTCCAAATTAAAGTACTGTTCATTTATAGGCTCGGATTTTAACCATTTTTCATATCTTCGGGCTTAGGCAAAGACATCTTGAACTTGACGTATATCTGTGAGAATTTTGAAAGAGAACAATTTACCAACAGCTGAGATACTACCCGT